>NW_020674883.1:0-5915 GCF_002925995.2 Terrapene triunguis
CAGGCCAAGTGGCTTTCACTCCAAAGCTCTGACCACCAACCCATGCTGCTTCCTCTTATCTATATATAACAATTTTGTAGACATTAACATACAAAACTTCAGTGTCTGTGAAGAATATAGATCCTATGATGTAATGATTCAGTAAAGCACAAAGGAGTCAAAAGAACAAAAATTAGAATTATCCTTTCACTTCCTTCCAATTGCTAAATCGAACTCAGCAGCATTTTTTAATAATAACTGCTGGAGTGTTATATGAGACATTTACATATCCCAGAATCTGGATGAGCTTCTTATGTGTTTGACCTCAGTGGTGTCATCCAACCTTCCAAATCGTAGAAGTGATTTTGGAGGGTCGGGGGGAACACCCAACCATTAAGTCCTCTGTTATTTTGTATTGCTGAGTTTAATATTCCATATCCTCAACTACCATCCATGGCCACTTAAAGGAAAGTGTGATGAATGGCCTAGTCCAATTTATAAAATGCCATTTGTATATTTCATCCTAAAAATGACAAGAGGGATTGCAAGTTAGAGAGAGAACAGCCTAGATATTTAAGAAGGTCAAAGGGACTGTTGAAATGCTAAATGTGACCTGAAGCAAAATCTTTCACATAATTTGATTTCATGGCTAAAACCTCTTGAGGGGAAACATTGAAACATTATTCATGAAAGATGCTGCTTTATAAAAGAAAGAAAGAAAGAAAGAAAGAATTTAGAGGCAGCATGAGGTCCAATATGAGGCCTTGATCCTGCAATTGGATCCAAATGGATGGAACCCTCTGGCCACACAGGGCTCAATGAGTATATACCGTTTCACTCCTCAGGATCCAATTGTAGGATCTGGGCCTCAGATGACATGCTCTTTGAACAAGTGCCTTGTCGCTCCCATTTGTTCTGTAAAGTGCCTAGCACAGTTTTGGTTGCTAAAAAAATAATAAGTATTTAGAATACATTTCTAGAAAGATATTATGACCTTCTTTGAGTTTAACCCATATTCTGTAAGTAATGGAACCACTTCTTACCTGGGAGGAAGTAGACTTGTTGTTTAGTTAGGATGTTTGTGTAATGTTTATTCCTGAGGTTAAAATGTATCCGTGCGTCGGTTACCATGGAATACTGCACTTATGCTTATAGGTGCTAATCCACAGTACTATATGACAGACAAAAGCTCGGTCTCCTAAACTTATTTGAAGTATAGGATATTGGTTATACCATAGAGAAAAGTTTTTTAAACTAGACTGGACTAAAGCACTGGAGGAAGTACCGTAGGGAACAATCTGTCTTGGCTCATGGGGATAGACTGGATGAACTACTATATCTTTCTTAACTCTAATTTCTATGATGTATTTGCTATGAAAGCTGTTTTTACCAGACACTTACCAGATACCTGAGGCCTTCCTGCCCCCAGCTGCTTCTGCTGTTTTCTCAGTCTGTTTAAATTCTTATCTTGCACACCTGATGCCTCCCCTCTCCTAGATACTTTTCTTTGGCCCTTCCCCAATTCCAGTCTCAGTCCTCAGGTTCTGATATATTTAATAAAGATAGGATGAGAGGAAGATAGTAAATATAGAAACCAAAGTGGGAGAAAAACCATGCCGCCTAAGTCAGGTCAAATTTTGCTAGACTGTTTTTAGGGAATGGAATATGAGTGCCTTTAAAAAAAAAAGTACATTCTATTGTAAGTTATATGGACAGCACCAGCGTTATTTTTTCTAGCCATTAGAGGAAAGGAAATGACATATGGAGGGAATTCAAGTCCCTCCTCATTCCTAGAGAGTCTATCCAGAAAGTGAGAATGTTGAATTCTGTCCAAACATTGTTCCCTGCTCTGAACTGGAAAGGGGAGTAGTGGGGGAGGGATGCAATGTAACATTAAATTGCTGCTTCGGATTAACAGCAACTCTTTTAAGAATGATTTCACAAGATGGCTTTGAATGGAATTGAACCTCTGCAGCCCAAATCAATATAGCAATCCACTGATGAAAGAACTACTTTTAAAGCTGTTTCATATAGTGGATAAAAGTAATATGATTTGGATGATGGACAGGGTTTAAATTCTCATAGAGTATTTCCCAGAGGTCCCCCTCCCCCCCACTTCCCCATGCTATAAAAAGTCCAGGGGGGTTGAAAATATTTACTGGAGCTTTGCTCCGGACAGCTCCTGCTGAATTTAAGCCCTGCTCAGTTCTGTCCGCAAAGGAAAGAAACAATCTGGGAGATTTCCTAAAGGATTTAGTCCTGTCTAGGTAAAAGGCTAATGACCTTCTGACACGGAGTGTATGTAATGCCGCATCTCCCTTATCCAGGTGTGGTTCAGGGAAGAACACTGGAAGGTGGATAGGTTGGTTTATGTGGAAGTACAAGGATGCCTTTGATAAGACCTTAGGGTACAGTTGCAACATGACCTTATCCTTAAAAAAATACCAAAAAGGGGGGATATGCCATCAGAGCCCCATCTTTTCAACTCTTTGAGCTGAGAAGTAACGTCTATGAGAAAGGTTGTTTTCATAGACAAGTTTAGAAGGGAGCAGGTAGCCATAAGTTCAAAGCAAGGCCTAATAAGGCATCTAAGCACCAAGCTGAGGTCCCAAACCGGAGTAGGGAATCTGATTTGCGGAAAGAGGTTCTCCAATCCCTAGAGAAACCTCATCGCAGTAGGATGAGGGAACATGGAAAAACCCTCCAACGTAGGATGGAAGGCCGTAATAGTTGTCAAGTGTACTCTAACAGAGTTTATGGACATCCTCAACATTTTTAGCTATAAGATATCTGACAGCAGAGAGGATGCAGATGAACAACATCTTAGGTCACACCAGTGACTGAATCTCATCCACATTTGCAGATACTTATTACAAGTGGATTGTTTCCTATTATGTAATAGCACTTTCCTTACATCCTCAGAACAGGTTGTTTCTAACTCTGCAAACTGTCAATCAGCCATGCCTTGAGTCAAAGAACCTTGAGGTTGGGGTGAAGAATTTCACCAGCATCTGGAGAGACAAGATGGGGGATGATTTGGAAGGAGATCAGTTAACAAACAGCGAGCTGGGTGAACCATGATTGTCTTGGCCATGTCAAAAGTACTAGAATAACCCTTGTCTTTAATTTGATTAACACTTTAGATATCAAGGGAGTTAGGGGGAAAGCATACAGCAGGCCTGGACTCCAATGAAGGAGAAAGGCATCTGCCAGGAAGTGGCAACCCAGTCCACCTCTCAAACAGAACTGGTCGGACTTCTTGTTCATGGCGAACAGGTCTATCTTCTTCTTGGCTGTGGCATCTTCTTGGCTGTGGCGAACAGGTCTATCTGTGGGACTCTCCAACATTGAAATATGTGGTGGAGTGTAATGGAATCTATTTCCCATTTTTGATCCTGTGAGAAGTGCCTTGCTATGGGCATCTGCTGTGATGTTTTGCATGCCCAGAAGGTAAACTGCTGAGATTATCTGATTTCCAGTGCACCAATTCCAGAGCCTCACTGCTTCGTTGTAGAGGGTGGATGATCTTGCTCCCCCTTGACAGTTGATATAAAACATGCATGGCATGTTGTCTGTCATGAAATTAATGTATTTGCCCTGATCAATGGAAGAAAATGGAGACAGGCACTTCTGACTGTGACTGGTGCCTAGAATGGACCACACTGAGAATGAGCGCAAGAAATAGGGCAGAGTGCAAGAAACAGGGCAGGCACACCCCAGAAAATGGTGATTTATTCTATAATTAGATTCACCAAACCAGTAATGAAAGAGCTTCTGTAGTACCACTTAACAAGTAGCCAGATACAGTCCCCTTTAGGCATTCCAGGCTTTGGTTCCCATCCAGACAAACAGGTCTAATATTGTGAGAGGTTACGGAAAACCCAATTCACCATTTGTGAGGTTCACCAATCCCAAAGGATCAGACAATTAACCCAGGTCAATATATATCTCAGATCTTACCCAAATATCACACTGTCAGCCAATCCTTAGTAAACTAACGAAAGATTTTATTAGAGTTATTGAATGGTTAAAAAAGATTATATACATTAGAAATGCTTGCAAGGTTTTTATATCAGATTTGTAGCAGTGATAGAGGAGTCTGCTGGCTTGCAAAAGTCTCTCTTGTATCTTCCTAAAAGGTTAGAATCCAAATGCAGTTTAGATGTAGAGTCTGTTAGAGTCTTTCCTCGCATTTTCCATGGTATTTTAAGAAACTACTTGGAGATCCCAGTCCTATGGCTTGAACCTTTCCTTGTTTAAAGTTCAGCAGACTAGAGATGCAGGTTCAGGCCTCAGGTTTCCCTTGTATAGCTGAAGCAGGTTGTCAAGTGTTTTGAGCACCGCATGTGACTGAAGATTCTTCTTTGTTGAGCACACACTGACCCACCAGTTTGAAGTTAACATTCAATTTCCTATGCATACACAGGTAATCTAGTTACACTCATTTACGTAAGGCAACAGCCAGCCATTCATTATAACAGGGGTAGATAAGATGAAGACAATGTAGATAATATTATTAGTTTCCTGCAGTGTCTCACATGTTTGATGTTAAGGTTAACTGAACGCAGTCCATACATAAGACAATTGAGACATGAAAAGGATTTAGCATCTAAAAAGCTAATTTGGTTACACTGGCAAACTTCTAACAGGATATAGTTACATAGACAAACACATTTAGCATCTGCCCTTGATTTCTGTTACTACAAATGAATGGGTTAGTGATTGCTGGTCTAGTACATCTCTGATATTGACATACAAGTGAATTTCCTGATTACAATTGCAGTGCCTCTTTTTAAGACATTATGGGTCATACACAGGTTAGCTGGTTTGCCAGTGTCACACTGACTGCTGTGAGTTCCAGCAAGTTGATATGTAGTGTGGATTCAAGAGGTGATCACCTGCCTTGAGCCATGTGAGCATCCAGATGGGCTCCCTGTCTCAATAGGGATACATCTGTTGTTATTACTAATGTTAACGATGGTCCAATAAAGAGAACCCCATGCAGATATTATGAGGACCCTTCTACCAGTCAAGGGACCTTTTCATAATGGAGGGCAAGGTGTATGTACCAGGTCTTGAATGTCAATGGTCCTCTAACCTCATTCCCAAACCCTTTTCTGCCTGACCCTTACCCAAACTATAAAGGTCCCTGACTCCCTGATGTGGCCTGGAGCAGCAAGGAAAATTCACCTGACCTGGAAAATTTCACAGAGGCTGGAGAAGGTGATCATTCACTGGCCTCTAGCCCACAGCTGGGTACTTGAGGCTTCTGTACAGGAGGACAAATGACTCAAACTGTCACTCCTGGAGGGTTTGTCGTCATACATACTACCATCTTCAAGTTGTCAGAAAGTCTTTTCCCGATTCCATCCAGCATCTTACCTATCGCCTACTCCACTACATAAACATTTGTCTTGCAATAAGGAGCTGGAGCAGAACCAGATCATCATCCAGTTGATGGAGAGGTGAGCAGGAATTGCCATCGCAAATGTGTAAAAGCAGGGGCCAATATCAACAGCACATAGTAAAGAATCTCTGTGCACAGAATCCTGGGAAACCATTCCTGAAATGGTAGCCCTAAAGTTGCATAACAAAAGTGGCCGTGAGGACACGGGTATATGCATGTACAGAGTGTTACACCTGTGTCCAGCACAGTTTATGTGGACACTTGGCATGGGTATAGAGAACGTGCGCAAGCATGTACATGGTCAAGTAACCAAGTATGTGCACCAGCATAGACATAGCCTTAGATGTAGTTGATGTTCATGCAGCTGTTTCATCGCTCATCAGAGTGTAAACACACTTCCTTTCTATAGTGTTAGTGGAAATACTGTTCCTATTATCTGGAACAGCCTTTATGTTACTCAGAACAAAATGCAACAGAGGGTCCTGTGGCACCTTTAAGACTAACAGAAGTATTGGGAGCATAAGCTTTC
>NW_020674884.1:0-3919 GCF_002925995.2 Terrapene triunguis
ATGCTGCGGAGGAAGGCGAAAAACCTCCAGGGCCTCTGCCAATCTACCCTGGAGGAAAATTCCTTCCCAACCCCAAATATGGCGATCAGCTGAACCCCGAGCATGCGGGCAAGATTCTCCAGCCAGACCCTCTGGAAAATGTTCTCTATAACAACTTATAATATCCCATCATTGACCATTGTTACTAATTACCAGCGATGGCACGTTATTGACCTATTGACTAAAATCACGTTATCCCATCAAACCATCCCCTCCATAAACTTATCTAGCTTAATCTTAAAGCCAGAGAGGTCTTTCGCCCCCACTATTTCCCTCGGAAGGCTGTTCCAGAACTTCACCCCTCTGATGGTTAGAAACCTTCGTCTAATTTCAAGCCTAAACTTCCCGACGGCCAGTTTATATCCATTTGTTCTCGTGTCCACATTAGTACTGAGCTGAAATAATTCCTCTCCCTCCCTGGTATTTATCCCTCTGATATATTTAAAGAGAGCAATCATATCACCCCTCAGCCTTCTTTTGGTTAAGGTAAACAAACCGAGCTCCTCGAGTCTCTTTTCATACGACAGGTTTTCCATTCCTCGGATCATCCTAGTGGCCCTTCTCTGTACCCGTTCCAGTTTGAGATCATCCTTTTTAAACATGGGAGACCAGAACTGCACGCAGTACTCCAAATGAGGTCTTACCAGTGCCTTGTACAACGGAACCAGCACCTCCTTATCCCTACTAGAAATACCTCACCTAATGCATCCCAAGACCGCATTAGCTTTTTTCACGGCCACATCACATTGCCGACTCATAGTCATCCTGCGATCAACCAGGACTCCGAGGTCCTTCTCCTCTTCCGTTACTTCCAACTGGTGCGTCCCCAGCTTATAACTAAAATTCTTGTTAGTCATCCCTAAATGCATAACCTTACACTTCTCACTATTAAATTTCATCCTGTTACTATTATTCCAGTTTACAAGGTTATCCAAATCTCCCTGCAGGATATCTCAATCCTTTTCTGAATTGGCAATACCTCCCAACTTTGTGTCATCCGCAAACTTTATCAGCCCACTCTTACATTTGGTTCCAAGGTCAGTGACAAATAGATTAAATAAAATCGGACCCAAAACCGAACCTTGAGGAACTCCACTGGTAACCCCCCTCCAACCTGACAGTTCACCTTTCAGTACGACCCGCTGCAGTCTCCCCTTTAACCAGTTCTTTATCCACCTCTGGATTTTCATATCGATCCCCATCTTTTCCAATTTAACCAATAATTCCTCATGCGGTACTGTATCAAACGCTTTACTGAAATCGAGGTATATTAGATCCACCGCATTTCCTTTATCTAAAAAGTCTGTTACTTTCTCAAAGAAGGAGATCAGGTTGGTTTGGCACGATCTACCTTTCGTAAAACCATGTTGTAATTTGTCCCAACTGCCATTGACCTCAAGGTCCTTAACTAACTTCTCCTTCAAAATTTTTTCCAAGACCTTGCATATTACAGATGTTAAACTAACAGGCCTGTAGTTACCCGGGTCACTTTTTTTCCCCTTCTTGAAAATAGGAACCACATTAGCTATTCTCTAGTCAAACGGTACCACCCCCAATTTTACAGATTCATTAAAAATTATCGCTAACGGGCTTGCAATTTCTTGCGCCAGTTCCTTTAATATTCTCGGATGAAGATCATCCGGTCCGCCCGATTTAGTCCCGTTAAGCTGTTCGAGTTTGGCTTCTACCTCGGATACGGTAATGTCAATCCCCACTCCTATATTCCCATCCGTCACGCTGCCACTATTCCTAAGCCCTTCATTAGTCTCATTAAAGACCGATGCAAAATATTCGTTTAGATATTGTGCCATGCCTAGATTATCCTTAATCTCCACTCCATCTACAGTCTTCAGCAGTCCCACTTCTTCTTTCTTTGTTTTCTTCCTATTTATATGGCTATAAAACCTCTTACTATTGGTTTTAATTCCCCTCGCAAGGTCCAACTCTACACGGCTTTTGGCCTTTCTCACTCCATCTCTACATGCTCTGACCTCAATAAGGTAGGTTTCTTTGCTGATCCCTCCCATCTTCCACTCCTTGTACGCTCTCTATTTTTTCTTAATCACTCCTCTGAGACGCTCGCTCATCCAGCTCGGTCTAAATCTCCTGTCTACGAACCGTTTTCCCCTTCTTGGGATACAGGCCTCTGACAGCTCCTGCAACTTCAATTTGAAATAATCCCAGGCGCCTTCTGCCTTTAAATCCTTAAATATGCTAGTCCAATCCACTTCCCTAACTAGTCTCCTTAATTTATTAAAGTTAGCCCTTTTGAAATCGTAAACCTTAGTCTCCGATTTAATTCTGTTAATCCTTCCATTTAGTTTAAACCGAATCAGCTCATGATCACTTGAGCCAAGGTTGTCCCCTACAACCATTTCCTCAACGAGGTCCTCACTACTCACCAAAACCAAATCTAAAATGGCATCCCCCCTTGTCGGTTCAGCAACTACTTGATGAAGGAATTCATCAGCTATCACGTCTAGGAAAATCTGAGCCCTATTATTGTTACTAGCATTTGTTCCCCAATCTATATCAGGGAAGTTAAAGTCTCCCATGATTACACAGTTCCTATTAGTATTTACTTCCCTAAAAACATTAAAGAGTTCTCTGTCCATATCCAGGCTAGATCCCGGCGGTCTATAGCACACCCCAATCACTATCCCAGGGGAGGCTCTAGTAGTCCTTTTACCCAATGTGAGTATTGCCCAAACAGACTCCGTCTTATCCATTCCATCGCTTATTATTTCTTTACAGTTTACCTCATTATTGACATACAATGCTACTCCCCCACCTTTACCTTTGTTCCTGTCCTTCCTAAACAGCACATACCCTTCCATACCTGTACTCCAGTCGTGACTACCGTTCCACCACGTTTCGGTTATTCCTACAATATCCGGTTACATTTCTCGGACCAGGAGCTCCAATTCCTCCATTTTGTTACCTAGGCTTCTCGCATTGGTGTATAAACATCTTAATTTATGCCATTTAGCCTCTCTCACATTCGTTATCCAATTTGGTACGGACACCGTACCGCCAGCTAGCAGACTTACCATCACTGCTATGATCCTTACCTACAAACTCTAAAATCAGTTGTATATGCTCCTTTAATCATTTAATAACTCTCTTCTTTTATATCAATAAACATTTAGTTTTAGATTACTAAAGGATTGGCATTTGTGTTGTATTTGGTAAAATGCTAAAGTTTATCATTTGACCTGGCGTGTGTGTCTGACCCTTTGGAATTAGAAGAACCTTATGTATGGTGAATCTAGTTTTCAGTAACCTTTCATCATAAAGTCCAGTGGTCTGGGTGGTGAGCCAGGGACTGGAATGCCTAAGGAGACTGTGGTTTTGGCTTCTTGTTAACCAGTATGATGATACAAGAACTCACTTTTTGTTACTGGCTAGATAAACTTTAATGACAGAATAACCACCAGTTTAGAGTGTGCCTCCTCTGTTTCTCAGCAGTCTGTCCTGAGCTGGCATTTGCAGCTATGTCCCACTTAGGCACAGTGACATATACTTAAAACCAAACAATGTCATCACCAGTAACGATGTATGTAAATATGCAAGCTACGACAACAAGGACAATGAAACATGAAGCTTCAGAGCATAAGTTGATAGCCCTTAGGGGTAGGAGAGATGTTTTCTCCCATCGGGTGGAACACTACAACTAGCTAGCTACATGTTTTTTTGTCTTCCCTTAGAATACTAGGTATTGGCCAATGTCAAGTGCAAGGATACACTATGGCCTGAGCTGGTCTGAAAACTCCTGGAGCAAATCACTTCTGATGTAAAATGCTGCAATGCCACTGTGAATGTGGCTCCCTGTATTCTTGGCATTCTCAGCACTGATGATCAGGGTGTTAATTTGGGAAAT
>NW_020674885.1:0-1330 GCF_002925995.2 Terrapene triunguis
CCCTCTACTAGTCAATCATCTTGAATAGCTTGTCTGAATTATAAATCACTGCCTCTGTTGTACTCTGATTTGTTAGATATAGGGTATGTCTACACTACAGGATTAATCCGAATTTAGATAATTCGAATTTGGGAAACAGGTTGTATAAATTCGATTGTGCGCGGCCACACTAAGCACCTTAATTCGGTTTTTAACCACATTAATTCGGTGGTGTGCGGCCACACTACCCCATTAATTTAAACACAGTAATTCGGTGGTGAGCGGCCACACTAACCCTAATTCGAATTAACAAAATTGATTTAGGCTCTACTCCACTCGTCGAGGTGGAGTACAGAAATCGATTTTAAGTGCCCTTTAATTCGAATTAACTGGCTCTGTAGTGTGGACGGGTGAAGGGTTAATTCGGATTAACGCAGCTAAATCCGAATTAAAGTCGTAGTGTAGACCAGGCCTAAGAGGGAACTAGCTCAGTAAAAAGCAGTTAGCTTTCATGGTTCTAAATAAGTGATCAAATCCCCATGATGACATCCGTTAAGGCTAGGGCATAGCACTAAGGCAGCCCTGTATTTCACAGGACTAGTAGACATGCCAAAATAAGTTCTGGATCCTGGGAGTTGACTTTGGGCTGTGCCCATTTGACTGCTTGAGCCAGACGGGTTGATAATGTTAAAGGGATTCAAACTAGAATCCTAAGATTTGAAATTCGGGATAGTACATTAGGTTTTTGTCAGTCCTATGTAATTACTTGTGAGCCACTCCATTACTACCCCCAGCAGTTTGTGGAAGCAGGTCAGCCACATGCTATGGCTTCTGTGGAAGGAGTTTCTGAGCTTGTACTTTACAATAGTATTTATTTAGTGGATGGCCCTCTGCTGGCAAATGTCAGCATTATTTAGGTTATTCAGGTAGTCAGCAGTGACTTGTCTGCCTTGTGTTTATGCTCCTGAGAATACTTATGGTTGAAATTAGCAGTGCGTCTCATTCATGTTTTCAAATGGGATTAAAAAGGAAAAGTTGCATCTCAGCTCTCTGAACCATTTACAGACGAATTCATGAATATACTCACAGGAACAATCGCTTGACACACAATGTTATAGCTTCTTACTGACTTTCACTAGAGAGCCCTTCCCATATTCTCTCTTTGATAGTAATGTTTTATAACCATCTTCTGTTTTCAGAGTGCAGGTAAACGTCTCTCCAACCAAATTCCTCTGATCATCCAATTCTACATTCTTCAGGACTTTGGAGATAAATTACAGAATTCAATGCTGCAAGTTTTACAAGAAAAAGAAAAATTGAGCTTCTTTCTTCAGGAACGGAAAGATGCTGC
>NW_020674886.1:0-1444 GCF_002925995.2 Terrapene triunguis
AACTGTCCTGTCTGTTATCTACAACATCTTTAATTCTGGTTATGAGCTAAGTGAACTGTATAGAACATTATTGTCTAGATCCTCCAGTAAAACCTTCTGTTTAAGATAATTTGTGCATTAGATCCCTACTAATGTAATTTTACTGTTTCCTAGCTCAGAACATGTATGTGCATTACCTGTTCTCCAATGTCTTGTGGCTGATTCCCCACAGCCACCCTAGCAATCCCTGGAAGATCAATCAGCGTCAGATCTGGAACATTCGGGGAGCTAATTTCTAGGGAAATTAATTCCTGGCTAATGCCCACTCCTTCACCAGCCATTGCATCCTGGGCTACAAAGGAGGAAAGGGAAAGAGAGGAAAAGTAAAGTTTAGAAACTCATCATGGGAATTGCAGATTAGCACATATCAGAACTGGAAAGCTCCTGTTGCCACCTGGTTTTTTTTGTATTTAAAAATTTTTTTTTTAGAAAAGCATTTTGGGGGACAATCCCGCCCAGGCAAAAATCCCATGGAAATCAATAGACTCCTTTTCAGGATTTGAGCCTTAATAAAAATTGAAGAATACATTGTCTATGACAGGGATCGGCAACCTTTGGCACTCAGCCCGTCAGGGAAATCTGCTGGCGGGCCGGGACCGTTTGTTTACCTGCAGCATCCACAGGTTTGGCCGATCGCAGCTCCCACTGGCCGCGGTTCGCCATTGCAGGCCAATGGGGACTGAGATCAGCCGAACTTGTGGACGCTGCAGGTAAACAAACCGTCCTGGCCCGCCAGTGGATTTCCTGACAGGCTGCATGCCAAAGGTTGCCGATTCTTGGTCTCTGAATTAAACTTTAAGAAATCTCAATGTACAAAAATCAAATATCTGGAGATGGCTTATAAAAATAACAATACAATAAAATACTTAGCATTTACACAATTGCTTCCTCATCTTCAAAATGCTGGACATGCATTAATTAATCCTTGACAACCATGCAAGGTAGCAAAGGATTATTATACACATTCTATAAATTGATGCAGTGAGGCACAGAGATTAAGTGACCTGTCCAAGGTCATATAGCAAATCAGTGGCAGAGCCATGAACAGACTGGAAGGATATTGAGTGCCAGTACTTTGCTTTAACTATCAGACCACACTGTCTAAATCAAACATCACCTCACAGAAGCCTGGTAGTACATGCAACTGATTTGGTAATTCAACATAACTACATCATTTTATAGCTGTGTGTGGCTGCTATTTCTTGATACCAAAATAAATAATTTCTCATGAGAAACCTTCAGATGCATAATTAGCTTATTTGACTTTTATGTCACTTACCTCGCTACCGTACCAATTTTTTTTTTTATTATTTCTTGAAAACCTTAGAGAATAAATGTACACTATATGCAGTATAAAAGGAAGGTGACCATGTATATCACTGTTGTTACCACTGTTAGAAAATTA
>NW_020674887.1:0-4022 GCF_002925995.2 Terrapene triunguis
CTGTCATGTCCAACGATGATGTCCTGGCATCTTGTGTCTTCTTGTATGGTAGCTCAGACCCTGAATTCCTTCCCTGATCTCTCCCAACAGAAAATCAGTCTGTTCACTAGGGTCGTGCATTTAAAATGCAGGTCATATTTCAGTGTTACTAGAAGTTTAATATTGAGATCAGGTGTTTTTTCATTGCTTTTGTTTCACAAAGAGTACCAGTTGCAGCATATAAATAAAATAAACCACAAATGAAATGGCTAGATCTGTTTTAATGAGGTCTGATGACAAAGTGGGCAATGGGTTGACATTGTTGTGTTGGGGTATATACACCATCCTGCCTCTGAAGGGATTAATGTGGGCCTGAAAGGCCAATTAATCCACCTTGTTGCACCTAGAGAGTGGGCCAGGGTTAATTAAAGCCCAGCTGAAGGAGGAGTTGGGTGATGACTATAAAGAAAGGGAGTCTGGAGCAGAAGGGAGCTGTAGGGAGAAACTCTCTGGAACTAGAGAGTGGAGAGGTTAGGCGGGCAGAGGAGGAAGCCCAGGGAGAAAGTTGGCCCTGGGATCCTTCCCTAAGTAGAGAAGTCTGGCAGGAGAGACACAGAGCAGTACGGGAGGTGGAGCAGGCTGCAGTGGTGTGCCACCCTGATAAAAGGGCAAGGTGTGGCAAGTGAGAGAGACCTGGCAGGTGTTCGATGGAGGAACAGAGCAAGGAGAATTTGAGACATGAAAGGCCAAGACTGAGGAGGGCAGAAGTTGGTTTAAGTTTATACTTTTGGAGTGAGATTTATTAGGGGATTCCGGGGAGACCCTTGCTAGTCCCGGCTCTGAAAAAAGGGTGAACTTAGAGCGGCTGTGGAAGAGACCTGCTGACAGGCTACGGTAGGAGGAACTCCAGGGAGGCAGCAGAAGGGAGTCGCTCGACAGAGCAGACCTTGGCTGGAATCCACTGTAGCAGGGCGGCTGGGGTTCCCCTACCAGCCACTGGTGAGGTGATAGGAAGCCCCTGAGATGGGGATAAGCTCAACCGAAAACCCTGAGAGGAGGGTGTGAGGACCCTGGGGCTGAAGACCTTTTGTAAGGATTATTGTTGGATTCTCTATAACTCCAGAAGGGGTAGAACTAAAATGTGAACTGGCCAGAGGCCCAAGTTGCGAGAAGAGGCAGATCGCCACAGGACTGGAGCAGCCATCAACAGGAAATCCTAGAGGTGAAAGAGCAGCTACGCTATGCCCAGCCACAAGGGGATGCACCAGCAGTGAGCCAACCATTCTACTATTGTCCTTTTCCATTCTAATAATTTTATTACTGCTTGAGTTTTGGAATGTGACTTAGCAATACTAAAATGTCACTGACATATAATTAGAAAAAATATTTAGCCATGTGGGTTTTAAAAATATTAGAAGGGCAGGGATATAGCTTACTAATATATGCACAAGGGACTAATAATGCTTCATTTTAAGTAGAACAGTTTGCTTGATCGGTTTTCGTAATTGGCCCAATATCTGCTTTAAAACATTTACAAGAGTATCCCTCTGTTTTTCTGGATTCCTTTTTCAAAATACAGTTTATTCTGTGTTCTTGTTCAGTTTTGCAAATGAAGGTGCAGCTGCTGCACAGAATTGTATTTCAAGAACAGGGGTCCCTGAGAATAGGAACCTCAGGTTCGGGGGGCGCTTTATCATGTCATCAGAAATTAAAGTGAACTTTACTGACAGGATTTCTAAACTAAACAATCTAATCTAGGAATTTATATGGCCTCCATCACTGTAGTACCTGAGCACCTCATCTGAGAGTCAATCAAAAACATACTTAATGATAGATTTGAAATATAATCAAATTATGCACAAAAACCCTCCTGTGTTAAAGCTGGGAGTGGAATGATGAGAGTGTTGTGCATTTACAACAATAGTAATTCACCCATATTGTAAATGTTGTGTTTTTGTCTTTGCTGTTGGGTACACGGGTTTCCCTTTGCTGCTTTCCTACTTGTTATGTTCAATATGGATGGACAGAAGACTGGCCATGGAGAGTCAGAGAGTGCTGCTTTGCCTTAGATTTGGTGACTTCCTGTTCTTTTGCCAGCCCCTGTGACTTTCTCTTCCTGCCTTTCCCTCTCTGCAGCAGGTGTATGAAGAACAGTTGCTGATGCAGTTGTGTAGGGTTACCATACGTCCGGATTTCCCCGGACATGTCCGGCTTTTGGGTCTTTAAATAGCCATCTGGGGGGAATTTGTAAAAAGCTAAACATGTCCGGGATTTCCCCCCGGACGGCTATTTAAAGACCCAAAAGCGGCTGACAGGGCAGCCGCGCTGGCGGAAAGCGGTACTGGGAGCAGCATGGAGCGACCGCGAGAGGTGGGTGCAGGCGGCCCGGCTCCCCCTGCCTGGGGCTCCCCTCGCCCACCGCAGGGCTGGGGCTCTCCCGGGGCTCTGCCCTGCACGCGCCCAGCACCCCTGGGGCTGCTCCTGCCTCCCCGGTCTGGCCCCAGATCCCCTCCCCCGGGGGTTTGGGGTCCTGCTGCGGCTTGCGCCCCTCTGCCTCCTCCGCGGGGCAGGCAGCCCCAGGGGGTTTAGGCCGTGCCACCCCTTCCTCAGCTTCCCCCTCCAGCAGCCCCCGCACCGCCCTGCAGGGCCTGTTCAGCCCTCGGCGCCACCGGGTCCTGTCCTGCCTCAAGCAACCCGCCACTACCATGGGGCAGCCCGGCTCTGTGGGAATGGGGGAGCTGCAGCAAAGCCCCGCCCGGAGCTGGTGCAGGAGACGAGCGGGGCTCTCAGCCCAGGCTCCGGCATCAGCCTGCAGCGGGGAGCGGAGCCACCCCCCGCCGGCTCGGCTCAGCCAGGCCCCGCTCTTAAAGGGACACGGACCCGGGCTCGGCCCGGCCCGGGGCACGTGGGGGTGTCACCTCACCCCCCGCCGGGGGGGACCGACGAGGGGGGTGCTCGGCACCATAGCTCCCCCCGCAACCCCCATAGTCAGCTTCTCTGCAGGCAAAGCTTGGACTATAGAAAGCATATGGGAGGAGAGCCTGCGATCCAGGGCTTCAGGAGCTGCAGCTGAGGCAGTGAGGAACAGCCCGGAGCCACCAGGGCCAGAGCCTCTCGGCCAGCCCCCAGAGGGAGCCGCTCAGCTGTGGGGGCCGGACTGGGAGGAGCCCCCCCCCCTCCCCCGCCGCCGTCGTCGCAGCCCCAGCTTACCTGCTGCCTGCCTGTTTCAGGCTTCCTGCAAACATTTGATTCGCGGGAAGCAGGAGAGGGGGAGGAGCAGGGGGCGGAGCGTTCAGGGGAGGGGGCGGAGTTGGGGCAGGGACTTTGGAGAAGGGGCGGAGTTGGGGCAGGGGCGGGGCTCCTTTGAGTGTCCTCTTTTTCCAGGACTGCAATATGGTAACCCTACAGTTGTGCCTCTCCCTACCATGTGTCATTCACTCCTCATTCCTTGCAAGGGGATGGAAAAATACTGGTCAAAGCAGTTGGGAGGTCAGGTTGGGGCCAGGGCCCAGAATGAAAAATTGTGCATCGTTGTCATGGTTGAGTTACAAATCCAGTACATCTTTCCAAATCTGCCATGATGCAACCATGTATGTTTATGGGGGTTTTTTGTTTTTGTTTGTTTTAAACAGTCCTAATGAGGGACTCTTTCATCTCTAGAAAACCTTCTTTAATCCAGCCCAGGTTGTAATTCCCTAAAGGTGTTCTCACATGAAGGTGTTCAGTGCCTTCTGAATGTAGAACAGGGGCGGGCAAACTTTTTGGCCCGAAGGCTGCATTGGGTTTTGGAAATTGTATGGAGGGCCAGTTAGAGGAGGGGGGCATGGCCTGCCCCCCCCCCATCCGCCCCCTCCCCCCGCTTCTCGCCTCCTGATGGCCCACTCCCGGGACCCCTGCCCCATCCACCCCCCCGCTCCCTGTCCCCTGACTGCCCCCCGCCACCCCATCCAACCCCCCCTGTTCCCCACCCTCTGACCACCCCAACACCTATCCACACCCCTGACCACCACCCCGAACTCCCCTGCCCTCTATCCAACCCCCCC
>NW_020674888.1:0-3347 GCF_002925995.2 Terrapene triunguis
CCCTGTTTGATGTAGTTATATCAACGTAAATTTGTAGTGTAGACCAGGGCTCAGTGTGCACTGCTATGTGCCCCTCCTACTACTGCCATGTCCCCTTTTCACTACTGGGAAGCATTAACTTCTTGGCAAGAGCATCATCAGCTCAAAAGTTTGACTTCTTGGAAAGACGTCTGTGCTGAAGAGCTGCTTCTGTGTGGGACCAAGTAGGGAGAGTAAGTGAAGCTGTCTGCCCACTTGCTGGTGGATGTGGTGTTCAGTGATCACTCCGTGCTCAAACTGCTTGCAATAGCTCTGTTTTGTTTCCAGTTCCAACTATCCACGCATAACTACAAGAGCTTCACGGCTCCCCATCCAGACTCTCTGTCTGGGAAGCTCAGCCCTTAAAATTACAGTTCCCGATATCACATCTGCCCTTCCAAGCCAAAACTTAACAACACTACCACTTAAAAGTAACATTAATATATCACACAGTCACAAACACTTCTAACCAACCTAGTAACTGAGCTTACTAGCAATGGTCGTTTAGTCTTTGGGGTGCACTATTGCTGTCAGGAGCCAGCATGTCCACTTTTTCAGGTTGTTCAGTCGTGAGGCTCCATTGTCTCAACCTGTTGTGGTTGTTGCTTTTCTGAGACCCTCTCTGGCAAAATGGCAGATTCAGTTCCTCTTACCTACCTTCTTTCTGAGATTTGATGAAGGAGTCACCTATACCTCCATAGTATGTTTCCGTCTGGATCGACAGTCACATAGGGCTGCAAGGTTACCTCTTGACATACCACTGCTGTTTGCAACCATTGTTTCCCATCATTGCATCTCATGAAGTTGTGCACTGCATCTGCATTTCATGAATTGGTGGCAGCTCCCGGGAATCCAAATCATATTGATTTTTGTTTGTGTTTTGTTTTGCTTTTCTTATACGTCTCTCTGTAAATCTGCAAGGCCCCAGTGACTCTGACATCAGTTTCTAATAGTGCAGGTATACATCTCAGTTTTCTGCTCAACAAGTTGTCAGCAGATGCAATCCACACTTCATTGGTGCGGTTACATGATCGGAGAGTGCTAAATATGAATCAGAGTCTGACTTTGCATCCTTTTTCAGGAGGTGCTTTATTATTTTGATACTGTTTCCCACCAACCTCTTGGACTGGGGATAATGGAGACATGTCTAAACCTGTATTTTGCTGCAAACTGCTTCAGCTCAGGTTCACGCCCACTAAACTGTGGCTCATTGTCAGACATTACTGTGTAAGGTATACCAAGTTTAGCAAAAATAGATTTGATATGCACAATCACCTATTTAACTGTAGTATCTTTTAGTGAGGCTATCTCAGGGAAGAGAGAATAATAGTCTAGAACAAGTTTTTTTCCAGACAACAAACAAATCTATGCCTACTTTGTTCCAGGAGGCCAATTTTCTCCATGCCACCAACATGGGCTCTTTCACGTGACTTGGCCTGTATTTTTGGCATATGCAACAAGCCTTAACCATTTCCTCAATTTTGCTGTTTATTTGAGGCCAGTATAAATTGTCCCTGGCCCTTCTTAGATTTTTTTATCCCTGAATGACCTCTTTATATCCCTAACAACATTTCCTGGTGCCTTTAAATAAAATCCCATATAGGACTGAGAGCTCCTCTTTAAATTCATAGAATCATATAGAGGGCTGGAAGGTCCTCAAAGTCATCAAGTCCAGCCCCCTGCACTGGGCAGTGCCAAGTAAACCTAAACCGTCTCTGACAGGTGTTTGTCCAACCTACTTTTTAAAAACTCCCAATGATAGAGATTCCACAACCTCCCTTGGAAGCCTATTCCAGAGTTAAACTACCCTTATAGTTATACAGTTGTTCCTAATATCTAACCTAAATCTCCCCAGCTGCAGATTAAGACCATTACTTCTTGTCCTACTTTCAGTAGTCATGGAGAACAACTGATCACTGTCCTCTTTATAACAGCCCTTTACATATTTGAACTCTTAACGGGTTACTCTTGCTATCTTCTTTTCTCAAGACTAAACATGCCCAGTTTTTAAACCCTTCCTCATAGGTCAGGCTTTCTGAACCTTTTGTCATTTTTGTTGCTCTCCTCTGGACTTCCTCCAACTTGTCCACATCTTTCCTAAACTGTGGCACCCAGATTTGGACACAGTTCTCCAGCTGAGGCTTCACCAGTGCCAAGTGGAGTGCAACAATTACCTCCCATGTCATACATACAGTACAACTCCTGTTAATACCCCCCAGAATTATTTTAGACCTTTTCACCTCTGCATCACATTGCTGACTCATTTTCGGAGTGTGATCAAATACAATCTCTAAATCCTTTTCAGCATTACTACAACTAAGACAGTTATTTCCCGTTTTGTAGCTGTGCATTTCTTTTTTTCCTTCCTAAGTGAACTACTTTGCATTTGTCGTTATTGTATTCCTGCTTGTTTAATTCAGACCAATTCTACAATTTATCAAGGTCATTCTGAATTCTAATTCAATCCTCCAAAGTGCTTGCAACCTCTCCCAGATTGGTATCATCTGAAAATGTTATGAGCATACTCTCCACTCCATTACCCAAGTCAATAATTTAATATTGAATAGTACCAGACCCACAGCTGACCCCTACAGGACCACACTAGATATGCCCTCCCAGTTTCACAGTGAACCACTGATAACTACTCTGAGTACAGTCTTTCAACCAATTGTATGCCCACTTTATAGTAATTTCAAATAGACCACATTTCCCTAGTTTGCTTATGAGAATGTCATGGAATCATAGACTTTAAGGTCAGAAGGGACCATTATGATCATCTAGTCCAGGGGTAGTCAATCTTTCAGAAGTGGTGTGCCGAGTCTTCATTTATTCACTTTAATACGTTAACGTTTTTTAGAAGGTGTCTCTCTCTCTAAGTCTATATTATATAACTAAACTATTGTTGTATGTAAAGTAAACAAGGTTTTCAAAATGTTTAAGAAGCTTCATTTAAAATTAAATTAAAATGCTGATCTTACGCCGCCAGCCTGCTCAGCCCGCTGGGTGTGGGGGGGGGTTCAGGGCAGAGGGCTGGGTGTTGGGGGGGACTCGAGGTCAGGGCAGAGGGCTGGGGTGCTCAGCTTGTGGGGGTGCTCCCAGCCCCCTACCCTCAGCGGCTCATGGCAGGGGGCTGGGAGGGATATGCCCTGTTCCACCCCCTTCCCCAAGGCCCTGTCCCTACCTCTCTCTGCCTGCTCTACAGAGCAGCGAGCACGCTGCTGCTCGGCTCTGCTGCGCTCCCCCTCCCCCTCACAAAGGCCATCACCGGCAGGGAGAGGGAGGGGGAGGAGGAGGAGGAGGGGCCGGAATGCACCAAGCTGTGGGAAGAA
>NW_020674889.1:0-1792 GCF_002925995.2 Terrapene triunguis
GCGATAAGCAATACGTGGAGAGAAGAGTGGATTTTAACTCCCGTGTCTTCAAACCCGAGATTGGGTTCCCGTTTGGGAAAACGCTGCGCGATTCTCTCTACGTGAGTCTAAATGAGAGGTGCACTTGGCCAGTCCTTTAGAAACGGACAAAGATCTGCTGGAACATGCAGAGCGTATTAAGATTTTAGCTGGTCGGGTATAAATGTGGGGAGTTTCCCCCCCTCATTTTCAACAACTGTGGATTAATTTTTGTAGACATAACAATCATTTTTATTGGCGGCTGGAAAAAAATGTTCCTTGGATTTTATCTCCAGTGTCTGAGCCAGAGGTGTTTTCACTGGATTTAGAGGGTTTATTAAGATCACAGTCACTTTCTAATTTAAAAAAAATGTTTTGCAATGAAGCAGTAACAAATTAACTACAGCAGGGGCTGCCTTTTCGCTCGGTGCCCGCGCGGCGCCTGGCTCAGTGCAGGCCTGGCCGGTGGCTGGATCTCCTGGGCACTACAGCAATACAAAAATCAGTAATAATGATCAAAGACACACTACAGATAGGTCTGATCCCCAAATCCCCTATGTCAACGGGCGTCTTTCTATTGACTTCAGTGGACTCTGCAGCAAGCCTGTGACTATCTGTCTACACAGCAAAGAAAAACCTGCAGCTGTCCTGTGCCAGCCGACGGGCTCGTGGGGTTGTTCCATTGCTGTGTAGATTTCTTGGGCTGGAGCCTGAGCTCTGGGAACCTCCCACCTCGCAGGGTCCTAGAGCCCGGGCACCAGACATCTACACAGCAATGAAACAGGCCCGCAGCCCCAGACCCGCAAGCCCGGGTCAACTTGCACGGGCCAGCTGTGGGTGTGTAGTTGCTGTGTAGACAGAGCCTGTGCTTCATTATGCATTAGTTCGTCTCTCCTGCGAAGGAGCTAACGTAAGGAATACTGTCGTTTAGTTTACAGACAACGGACAAATCATTTTTCCAGCCTCAGACAGTGACATGTTCCCATCTCCAAACCCACCTCCCGGAGGATTTACCGGCCGTGAGAAAGTACCAATGGTTGCTGTGTTTTGGGCGAACGCGGATTTCTCCAAAGGCATTGGCACCACGTTTTACCAGGTCAGTTTTTACACGTGGGGAGGCCCAGCTAGATGTGCTAAACGTCAGGCACAGTTATGCGGCACTTGTTCGCATTATGCGGCTTATGATTTAGCAAGTCGTTAGATATCCTGCCGATGTGGAGACGACCGAGCAGTGGGGCTTTATAGGCATTGCCGGATTCAGCAGTTCCTGCTGGTCCCCTAACGTCCGAGTCCAGCCTCACTCGGCATGAAATTCGCCCCTTTGCAGAGGGTCTGCGTAAGGCCTAAGCGTCATGTAAGTCCTTAGTCAACGGGAGGAATGCATGAGTGAGCCGAGGGGTTGTGGTCTCCTTTGAGACCTTCGCATGCGTAACGCTAGCTCTGCACTTCCCTGCCCCGGAGCGGTAACATACCCATGCACAACCCGCAGGCCTTTGGTACTCTGGATTCTGCCCAACACCCGTTTGTCCGAGACGTGGAGGCCAAGATTCGGCGATACCTGAAGACTTCGTACTCTGCAAAATGGACCCTTAAGATCACCTGGGAGAAGGCCCCGGCCTATCCAGCGCGGCAGCCTGTCACTCGGGTAAGTGGCCACATGGGCTTCAGGAAGCTACTGTCAAAGTGGCTTCCTGCCCCAATGACCCGCACCCCCCAGTGTTGGTCAGGCTTAGGGTATGTCTACACTACAGGATTAATCCGAATTTAGATAATT
>NW_020674890.1:0-1214 GCF_002925995.2 Terrapene triunguis
TGAAGAAAACACTTGTTTCTTCTTATGAGAACAAATTCTTTTACTTTTTTCATTGTGATTTAGAGATAGCAAACCTGACTTGGTCTTTTAGCAAAAAACAAATCCTATTTGTGTGAAATTCTTGCAAACAGCATAAATTTCAAAAGAATTGCCTAAGTATGACCATACTGGCTCAGACCAATAGTTCATCTAGCCCAGTATTCTGTCTTCTGACAGTGGCTGGTGCCAGATGCTTCTGAGGGAATGAACAAAACAGGGCAATTTATTGAGTGACCCATCCCGTCATCCAGTTTCAGCATCTGGCAGTTAGAGGCTTAGGGACACCCAGAGCAAGGGGTTGCATACCTGACCATCTTGGCTAAGACCCACTGGTGAACCTATCCTCCATGAACTTATCTAAGGGTATGTCTACACTACAGGATTAATCCGAATTTAGATAATTCGAATTTGGGAAACAGGTTGTATAAATTCGATTGTGCGCGGCCACACTAAGCACCTTAATTCGGTTTTTAACCACATTAATTCGGTGGTGTGCGGCCACACTACCCCATTAATTTAAACACAGTAATTCGGTGGTGTGCGGCCACACTAACCCTAATTCGAATTAACAAAATCGATTTAGGCTCTACTCCGTTCGTCAAGGTGGAGTACAGAAATCGATTTAAAGGGCCCTTTAATTCGAATTAACTGGCTCTGTAGTGTGGACGGGTGAAGGGTTAATTCGGATTAACGCTGCTAAATCCGAATTAATCCCGTAGTGTAGACCAGGCCTAATTTGTTTTTGAACCCCAATCGCTGGCAATGAGTTACACCGGTTGGCTGTGCATTGTGTGAAGAAGTACTTCCTTATGTTTTTTTTTTAAACCTGCTGTCTGTTAATTTCATTGGGTGATGCCTGGTTCTTGTGTTATGCAAAGTGATAAAATACAATTCCTTATTCACTTTCTCCACACCATTCATGATTTTATAGACCTCTATCATATCCTCCCTTAGTCATCTCTTCTGTAAGATGAATGAACCACTCTTTTTAATCTCTCCTCATATGGAAGTTGTTCCATACCCCTACTCATTTTTGTTGCCCTTCTCTGTACTTCTTTCTCAATTCTAATATATCCTTTTTGAGATGGGCTGACCAGATCTGCATGCAGTATTCAAGATGTGGGCATATCATGGATTTATATAGTGGCATTATGATTAAGGCTAAGATTTTGTCA
>NW_020674891.1:0-1004 GCF_002925995.2 Terrapene triunguis
GGGGGGAGGGCGGCCAGAGCACCGCGGGGAGGGCGGCGAGCCCAGCTGTGGCCCCGCTCTCCCCGGGGGCCGGAGCGCCGCGCCGCCCCCCTCCAGGTGCCGCCCCAAGCACAAGCTTGGTGGGCTGGTGCCTGGAGCCGGCCCTGACTGGGAGATGAATACAGCTCATAGTGTAACTGGATCCATTCTCAAGAAAAGGCTAAATTCCTTTTCTTTTTTCATTCAGACCAAGCCACGTCTCCAGCGAGGCGGGAGCTCTGCATCTCTCCACAACAGTCTAATGAGAAACAGCATCTTTCAGCTTATGATTCACACACTCGACCCACTTGCCGAAGGTATCCCAATAAATTTTTTTTGTTTCTCTGATGTAGAAAACAAAACAAAAAAAGATTTTCCCCTTTACTCACAAAAATGTTGTTTGTACCTGAACTACTTTCTCTTTGGTTTTGGTTTGCTTGTTTTTGTTTTTTGTTTTGTTTTTTGCAATCTCTGAGAGAGGGCTTGCATTCTAATGCCACAGTATATACAGTCACATGAAGGATTGTGACATATAGGGATTGCTTTCACTGCGATACCAATAATAATCATGGCTGACTGGTGGATGCACTGTAAGTACTATCTCTCTCTCTCTCTCTCTCTCTCTCCCTAGTTTGGGCTTGAACAGAGTTCATGTTGGGCAAGGATGTAAAAATTAGAAAGATGTTTTTACTGCTACTTGTGTGGGATGTCAATTTTCTCTTCCTGGCTTTAATGTCAGTATATCACAGGGAAGCTAAACATGGAACTAACTTGTAATATGGAATGTAGACAACATTGAGATATTGCAATCTTGACTTTGGATGGATATTCACTGAGACTAGATAGAATATGATTATCCACAATCAACTCAGAGCCATTATTGATCTGTAACCCACTCCTCCCCCGGCCCATCCACCCCATCTCTCTCTCTCTCTCTCTCACACACACACACACACACACACACACACACACACACACACACACAC
>NW_020674892.1:0-2678 GCF_002925995.2 Terrapene triunguis
AGAACTCCATTGTACATACATAGTTTAAAGCTGCGAGGAGCTCCATTAGACGTAAACCAGAGACAGATTTTAAGTGAGTACAAGCAGTGAGGCATAAAAGTCAGAAATGGTTACAAGAAAAATAAAGATAAAACACTTACTAGTGTTTAATTTACCAAACTGTATTAGATTCAAGCAAAGTTTCTCACCGCATGCTCCAGCAGATTACTGATCAAACTCTCAGATCAGGAGCTCTCCCCTGGAGTCCAACGGCTGTTTTCCTTTGTCTTCTTAGGTATGATGCCAGAGACAGACAGAGAGTGAGACGAGGGGTGTCTTGGGGTACCCACCCCTTCTTTTTCTAGTCCTGACCCCCTTTGAGAAGCATTTCCAGCTGGGAGCCAGGCGACAGGCAGGCTGGTAGAGAAAGAAAATTTCAGGCTGTTTCTTTGCTACTCTGTAGATTTTTGTCCCTGCCCCCTTCCTCGCCAAAGAATGGCCACTTAGCAGGTAGGTCCATCAGCCTTGTTGACAGATAGCTGAGTTTGCCCTTTGTCTCTGAGGAATTGTTTAGCCGCTCCCCGGACTAATCTGGGAAACACTCTTGTCACGATTTCAGATGATGTCCATAACTTTACATATAACACTGCTACGTGCATTTTGCCCTGATGTTACTGATCAGCAAGTTATCAGTTTTTAACTGATGCCTCACAAGGCATACCTTGTATAGACACTCTTACAATAGTCTGTAGGGTGTGAACACTGGTATTTTCTGTCACAATGGGGCACCGACACACCCCAGACATTGAGACACATGGGACTAAGGGATGCTGGTGAGTAGACAGTGGGGACTGGAGCAGAAAGGGTATTATACTGCAAAGAGACAGCTGTGTGATCCTGTGGTGAGTGGGAACCAGGCGATCTAGGTTCTAGTCCAAACTCTGCCACCGACCTGCTGGGTGACCTCAGGCGAGTCCCTTCCAGTCCTTGTGCCTCAGTTTTTCTCTGTAAATTGGGATAATGATGCTGATTCCTTTTGGAAAGCACAGCACTTCTGATCTGGGGATAACGCGCTGTGTGAGAGCAAACCATTCTAACTGAAAGATGAAAAATGACAAATTAAATACATTCTTCTGATGGTTAGTGGCCGGAGTCATTTCTGAATTCCAAGCATGTGACGGTGTGGGAATTTTCTGTAATGTTTTGTATGATTATTGTGTGTGCCTCAGTTTCCCCTATATGGGCTTGGTTAACTAGGTAGTGGGAAAAGGTTGTTTGCTCATTGCAGAGACCCAGCGATACAGACGTGACTGATGTCTAGCTGTTTAGAGCCTGGGGCCCCAAGCCCATGGAGAGTCTGAGAAGACAAAGGCCACTCGAATTGCCCAGACATTTGGCACCTAGCGATTAACGACCATGGATGGCCCACCCAGCCAGTCAGGTGTGACCAGCTGGAGAACAAAGGGCTAAGGAGGTGAGGTCAGGTGACAATGTTTACCCTGGAACAGAAACAAAGTATGGAAGAAGGGCCCAATGGGGATGTGAAGTGTGGGCTGCTGGAAGCAAGAGACGCTCCTGGACTGGGACTGAAGAGGGGTCAGAGGGCTCTGTGCTTTGGGCTGACCCAGATGGACCAGGCTGTAACTTTCAGTTCTCTGGGCTAACCAAGGACCTGCCACACTGTGTTCCAGATGGCTAATAAACCCTGCTGCTCTCACCACGCTGGCTGAGAGTCACTGCGCACGCTGAAGGTGGGGGTGAATTGCTCCCTTTGGGTGTTCAAGTCTGTCTCAGGGTCCAACTCAGCTGGACTCGTGTGACGCAGGGATGCTGAAGGCTCTGAGGTTTGGCCTAAGGTGGCGGTGAATCCAAGTGGCTTCCTCTAGTGAGAGTGTGACCCTAAAGCGGGTCGGGCGCAGGGACTGTCCCAGAGCTGTGACAAAGGGCAGAGACACTGCTTAAATGAAACCTAAATAGCCACGTTCCTGCTTTAACCTGTCTTGTTATTATAGCAGTGGAGGATCTACAGAGCTCCAACTTCCTTCTTGGCTTCATCAGGACCATTCAACTCCACCACCTGAATCAGGGCCGGCTCTGGCTTTTTTGCCGGAGCCCCGGGGGGAGGGCAGCGAGCCCCGGCGGGGGCTCCGCTCTCCCCCCGGCAGCCGGGGGCAGGGCGCCGGGGGGGAGGGCGGCCGGAGCCCTGGGAGGAGGGCGGCAAGCCCCGGCGGGGGCTCGGCTCTCCCCCCGGCGGCCAGAGCGCCGGGGGCAGGGCAGCGAGCCCCGGCGGGGGCTCCGCTCTCCCCCCGGCGGCCGGGGGCAGGGCGCCGGGGGGGAGGGCGGCCGGAGCCCTGGGGGGAGGGCGGCGAGCCCTGCTGTGGTCCTGCTCTCCCCGGGGGCCGGAGCGCTGCGCCGCCGCCCCCCTCCAGGTGCCGCCCCAAGCACCAGCTTGGGTGCCTGGTGCCTGGAGCCGGCCCTGACCTGAATCAACACTCAGCCCCAGCATGCAAATAATCAGTGATAATGCAGTAATGTCAGGTCTGTCATGTGCTATTGCATCAACCCCGAGTTTCCTGGGTGGACTGGCCGAGGTTGTTTTGAAGGGCAATACATCCAGGTACCTGGAACATGAACTAGATTTGACCCTGTTTAATATTTCTGCTGGAAACCCTCTGCCCAGCCCCTGCATACGTGGCTGG
>NW_020674893.1:0-2421 GCF_002925995.2 Terrapene triunguis
TTCAAACCAGTACTGGTTTGGTGTAAGTATAGAGAACCAGAAACCATTTAAAATTCCCCGCAATGACAAAAAGAGTGAGGGAGAATATATACATACTTCCAGAGTTTCTGAGACTGCAGCCCAGTGGCCTACTCTATATACTCTGCCTCTGAGCTTTGTTAGGAAACTTGGGACAAAACTAAGGCTTCAACAATCACGCCTTTCCTATTGCCTGATACATTGAGGCATTTTGTGCCAGGTATTGGGGAAGAGCAATATAGGAACTGGCTCTAAATCCACTGGGGTGCTCCTCAGATCACATGAATCCCTAGCAGGGGAGTAACAGTGAATGTCTGGTCTCTTTGGGTTGCTTGAGCACAGAAAGAGTGAGAATCTGCCTCTTTAAATAGTAGAGAACACAGGATGGGAATGTAATTAAGCCACTGGGCTGGGACTTGGTAGATCTGAGTTCAGTTCCTGGCTTTACCATGGACTTTCTATTTGACCTTGGGCAAATCACTTATATCTTTGTGCCTCAATTCTGCCTCTATAAAATAATTCTTCCTTTTCCTTATCCTTTGTCTTGTCTGTTCAGAGTTTATTATTTTTTTGAGGCATGGATTGTCTAACTCAGTGGTTCTCAACCAGGGGTACGCGTACCCCTGCGGGTACACACAGGTTTTCCAGGGGGTACATTAACTCATCTAGATATTTGCACAGTTTTACAACAGGCTACATAAAAAACACTTGCAAAGTCAGTACAAACTAAAATTCCATACGGACAATGACTTGTTTGTACTGATCTATATACTATATATTGAAATGTAAGTATAATATTCATATTCCAATTGATTTATTTTATAATTGTATGTAAAAATGAGAAAGTAAGCAATTTTTCAGTAACAGTGTGCTCTGACACTTTTGTATTTTTATGTCTGATTTTGTAAGCAAGTGTTTTTTAAGTGAGGTGAAACTTGGGGGTATGCGGGACAAATCAGACTTTTGAATTTTTCTTAATTCTATCACATTAAAGTGTTTTTTCTGTATTCTTTTTTCTTTTGAAGATGACAGCTTCTGATGGTGTACAGGAGAGTATGGCAGTTATGGTCAATATCCTGGTGATTGATGCAAATGATAACTCACCAACCTTCTCCAACATATCATACAATGTCAAGATTTATACAGACATGAGGCCTGGGGAAAGCATTATAAAGGTAATCTCATGCCTTTTATCTAGCTGTGTTTAACAACTCTTTGCTAGCAATATGCAGTTTTTTAAGTTAATATTAATTGTAAATGTACTGAAAACAGGTACAAATGAAGTGTATGTGTCTTCCCCCATTTAAATAATGATATAGGTCATTAAAAAATTAACAATTGTGAATCTCAAAAACTTTGTAGCTTAGTATGTTTCAACTACTGCTTATCTGCCCAAAAATTTTGGGTTAGAAATCTTGTACAAATAGATATCCTAAACTTTGCAGCTTCTGATGAGATATGAACTGTCACAAAAACAATTATTCTCCTGCATGTTGACAACTCCACATATAGTACCAAATAAAACCTGTATGTGGATAAGCACATTATGAAATTATCAAGAAATATTTCTGACTTGCCTTTTAATGAGAGTCAGATGTACAATGGCCATTCATTTTTCAGTCCATGCCATTGACTGCATCATTTGTATAGTAGTGCACAGTTAGACCTGAGAAATGTGGTTTATAGTAGAAGAAAAGAGGAGAAAGTATTGTTTATTGTTTAACATTTGTATATAGCACTTTAAATAGTGAGTAAAACAGTGGGTGAAATCCTGGCCCTATTGAAATCAATGGCAAAACTCCAACTGATGACAGTGGGGCCAGAATTTACCCATGGTCTTTGCCCCTAAATACTTGCAGTTTAAATTGATCACAATAAGACAAAAAGATGCTGGATAGAGATCAATAGGAAAGGAGAATGGAGAGGGTGGTAAAAAATAACCTCTTTAGTAAATATAATTGGTAGTTGAATTCATGAGGGAGGGAATGTGATTTAAGAAGTGGAGTAGATGTCAAGTCTCTCAGAATGTATTCCTTGATCTGCATTGACTTGCTATATGTACATGGGAAAGTCATCTGGTCTCACTGTGCATTAGTTTTCCCATCTGTAAAATATCTACCTCACAAGGTTCTGTGAGGCTTAAAGAGCAGGTCAAGTCTGTAAAGTGACTGGAAAGTGAAAAGTGACATTGTGGATTTCCATGTTAATTGTCAACTTCAATGATTTCCTTATTAAATATGCTCAGTTAACAAATTTTTTAAAAGTTCTGGATTTTTTTTCAAAGCAAGTTCTGCAAACTTACTCTAGGATTTTAGGTTTCAGAGTAGCAGCCGTGTTAGTCTGTATCCGCAAAAAGAACAGGAGTACTTGTGGCACCTTAGAGACTAACAAATTTATTAGAGC
>NW_020674894.1:0-8639 GCF_002925995.2 Terrapene triunguis
TAGGTATATGAACTACATGGATCCAAAAGCCTTGCAGGGGCTATAGTTACTACTACAGCCCATAACCCCTTCCCTTTTAAAGTCAGCCAGTCCCCTCACTGAAGGCGGTGCAACCCTCTCTTGTCATTGGTCCATGAACTGCTTGTCCCATGCAGAAGCCTTCCTATTGGCTCCAGAACAGTTTTCTAGATCCTTCTATCCCCACCCCTGACTCAAAGCATGCTGGGAAATGGAGTCAGAGGACTCTGGCAGCCATCATAGTTGTAGTCATTTTGGAAGGGCCCCCTAGAAGCTCAGTCTGGTGCTGGAGCTGGCAAATGCCAAGCTGGGGTTACAAATAAAAAGTACTCCTGGGCTCACAAAATCTCCATGCTGCGCTGCTGTGGGTGAAGATGGACGCTTATTTGAAATACGTAGGAAGCTTGGATAATCAGCTCTGAAAGTGAGAACCAAGGGAATGCAGCTTCTTTTGGGCACACTTCTCCCTCCATTCTGGCTTTTATGGCTTTTCAGTTTCATCATCAATCCTTTTCCCTGTCCCCCACTCTTTGCTACTGCAGCAGTAATTCCCCCTCAGCTGGAAGTGGAAGGAAGAAAATATTCTACTCCTGATGCAAATAACTACTCCTCTGGTAGCTAATGAGAATTACATGGGTGCATGTGGAAGAAACAATACCCCAATGAGGGTGTGATAAAATAGTAAAAGGAGCGCTCAACCATTCCCAGCTTAAAAAGCCACTTTGTCACTGAACTGAGACAGTGAGCCCCTGGAGAATTAGAGAGGGTTCAAACTGAAGTGATTATACTCCTTCAACGGTTAATACAGTAACAGTTGTAATTTGAAACTTTTCCATGCAGCAACCAGCATGGATATTATTGAAATTCAAGAGAGATCCAGTGCTGGGTTGGTATCGCTGCTGTGATTGCATAAGGTGCTGTAATATTGTTATTGTCATACTGAAGGATGTTGGTAGCTACTAGCAAGTGTGACTTGATCGATGGGCAATCACAGCCCCGTTGAAACTGATCGGTGTGCTAGCCGTCCTTCATTCTGGCTAAATGGAATAAGCAATTAAACTCCTCTGTGGAGTAAGATAGTTGAAACATTAGACGCCACTACCCAAAGTTCTGGCCACATGGAAGGCTCTGTGCAAAAATGAACTCAGGAAGAATAAAAGGGTGCCTGGCCTTTGTTTTCTGCACTGTGTCTCCCAGACTGTGACCTCTAACCTGAGAAGATCCCATGCAGGGTAAGCTGCACTGTTGTAGAGCTACATAGCTGTGACAGACATATATTATGATTTTTATTAGAACCGAGGGCCAAATTCAGCTTTGGTATAAATCAGATCAAATCCTACTGACTTCAATGGGAATGCATTGATGCCCGGACTGGAACTTGACCCACAAGTTCCAGGGGCAGGAGGACATGATGGTGCTTTGGGGTTCATGACAATGCTGACATTTTTGATGTTGTTAAATTTTGGGTTTCACAAAAGTTTTTCCCAGTTTGATGAAACTTTGTTTCCCGGATTTGACTATAACAGCCATGAGATTATTATAAAAGCCTCATAACACTTAGTCCCAAGTGGCATTAGAAAGGAAAGTGACATATGAGGCAGCATATGGCAAATGTGTATTTAGAAGCACAGAAAACAGACAAAACTCATTTGGGGTCAAGAACTAATCAGGCAATGTATGTTTTAGGTTCTGTGTTGATGCCACTGAGGAAGAACATTATATTGAAAACTATATTTATAAACACAATAAAATCCAACGGTGTACAAAAGGCTGGACAAAAAAGAAAAGAAGGGGGTGGGGAAAGAGTCTAGTTTGTGGCAAATCATCTCTTCTTTGGCCACCCAAAAGCAAAGTCAGAGGATTTCATATACATTCTTTATGTAAAGAACTGTCTATGATTTATGTATAGTCAAGTTCATAATCAACATTTTCATGGAGGAAAAGAAAAAGTGCTTAATTTATGGTTTATTCTTCCGGATTCATTACCTTCAATATTTGGCACAGATTCACAAAATACCATTTTAGACACTGAATAAATTGTTTTATTGGAGAAAAATTGTTTTATTGGGCGTTAAGTAGCAAGATCACTTTTACACACAATATTATGAAGTTCTTGTGGCCCATAAGGAATTGGTGGGCTCCGTTGTTGACCATGCAGTGTTCCAGAAAAAGCAGGTAATCTGCAAAGAACACAAGATGAATAATATTGATAATATTGTCATGGCTTTGGGTTGTGGGATAAAAACAATGGAACCCTGGGGAAACTGTTTCATCTTTATAATATTTCTCCGGTGCGTATACATTTTCTCAATCCCATTGCTTCTACTTGGGTATCACATGTCACTCTGCACATGCATATGTAACTTTCTGTCATTCCAGGAAGCAGAATATAATAGATCTGACTGTGATCTCATATTCTCCAGTGTAAATCAGGATTAACCCAAATGAAGTCAGTGAAGTTACACCAATGTAAATCTGAGGTGAGCAAAATCAAAGTCAACCCATAATCTTTCATTGAGTCTGGTAGCCATTGCTTCAATTCCAGAATTGGGTCCAAGACTCGAGCATGAGTTAGCTTAACAACATGTGTGAATTACCTCTGCAGCTAGGTCCATATGGTGATTCTTCTTTGTCTTCTGATACATGTTGCTATCATGCCACCAGAGAAACATGCCAGATGGCTCAATTCGTTGTTCAGTATTCCTTCTCTCCTTTCTGCACTACATGTTAATCTGTCTTCCAGCAGATTTTTAAAACACATTTTATATAGCCTCTAGCACATCATAGTACATTTTTAAGCTTCATTAACTCTCTTGTTTGACATCAGCCAGGATTTGATCAAATATTCAGAAAATCTGCCCTCTAATTGAGTTGTGGTGATGTACCCAGTTTGCATTAACTGGAAGAAATAATTAAGTTAGCGATAGTGACATTTCTCCATTCTTTTCCGTGTTTTATGGACATTCATCACTTTTTCATGCAATAACGGATTGCCAGATTGCTCAGTAGCGTGTGGACATTCTAAGCCCCTAGCCCAGGATAGTATATGTTTAACTGTAAGCACATCATTCATTTCACTGAAGGCTATTGGACTATGCACATGCTTAAATATAAGCAAGTGCTTGAGTGCTTTGCTGGATCAGGGACTAAGTGTAGGGTCCCAAATCCTGCCAAGATGCTAGAGCCTGCAGATGCCCAGTCTCAGTTCATATCAGCTCCTAGATTTAGGACATCTTCTGTCGTATTAATGGCTGGTAAAACAGTGAGAATATTTGAGGCAATGATGAAAGTCCTTGGGCAGGCATCACCCCCATCTAAAGCCTTTAGGAAAGAGAGTTTATGAACTTCATAAAGATCATGGAACAATGGGAGTTTCCTTGAATAACGACCTGAGGACCTGGCCAAATGATTTCTGAGAAAAGAGGTCATCCTGAGCTCAGGAGTTGGAAACCTGATGGTCCCCCTATGTCAGAATGCCCAACCAAGTTGCATTCAGCCCAGAGTCTCAAAATTTCTGCATTTATCCGTGGGGAGGTCTATTCATGGACAAGTTGCTGATAACATTCCATCCCTAGCGGTAGAGTTCAAGACTTCGGGGTTTATTTCCTTTTTTCTAAAGACGCCAGGTGTTTGGCAAAGAAATGTTATCAGTTAATTAGCAGAAAACTGAGCAGAAGGCTGTCTGTGGATGATCACTAGTACAATGGGGCTTTCTGTTGAAGATAGCCAAGCTAATGAAGTCACAAGATGGGCTCCTGCAAAGCTCTGTGTTGATGAATGAAGATGAGCCAAGTCAGTGAGAAAATTCTGGCACCACTTCCAGACAGTCACAGAGACCTTGAACATTCCTCTGTGTTGGGCTTATATGAGCATCGAAGGACTAGATTTTTATCAGTCAGTGTCAGTGAACATTAAGGCTATTTATTTTGTATATTTTGACACATGGTGTTGACAATGTGTTTTACGGGCTATAAAGCTCTAGCTGTTTGAATCTCAACATCTACTGACATTACATAATTATTGTCTGACCCTCCCATAATGTCCCACAACTGTGAAAATTTAAACTGATATAAATAAATAGAAATAAACAGATATTATCCATCAAAATTATTTCCCCCTTCCCACCCCAAATTCTGCCAGTGCAAGTTATATAGGCAACCGTGTCTTGGTTCATGGAGACAAATAAGACCCTCTTGGTTTGGCTCAGCCTGTATATTTTCTGGCTTACCAAGGTCTACTGTCTGCAGAATGGTGATTTAGTTACTAACGTGTATCCAGTACCCATTAAGGAGCATGCTCTGTTCTGTGTGTGTGAAATTCACTCCCATGCAAAGCCTTCTGCAAAGATGGTGTCCTACATTAGCAGCTTAAGTGGTGCTTACGGCCTTGTGTGAATGCATTCTGCTCTCTCAGCCTGAGACCAATCTCTCACAATTCCAACAGAATATGGAATTATATACTTATTACTGGAGTTGGGGGCACTAGTGGGTTAATGCATTAGTATTTCATACCTCAAACCCTGGGTTAAGCCACACAAGTGGAAGCAGTTTGCTGTCATGCTGTTCTCTATTCATATATATCACAAAACTACATGATCTCACGGACCTGATAGGCCAGTGTTTCTCAAACTGGGGTCGCTGCTTGTGTAGGGAAAGCCCCTGGCGGGCCGGGCTGGTTTGTTTACCTGCCCCGTCCGCAGGTCCGCCCGATCGTGGCTCCCACTAGCCGCGGTTCGCTGCTCCGGGCCAATGGGGGCTGCTGGAAGCGGCGCAGGCTGAGGGACATACTGGCCGCCGCTTCCAGCAGCTCCCATTGGCCTGCAGCAGTGAACCACGGCCAGTGGGAGCTGCGATCGGCCGGACCTGCTGACGGGGCAGGTAAACAAACCGGCCCGGCCCGCCAGGGGCTTTCCCTGCACAAGCGGCGACCCCAGTTTGAGAAACACTGCTGTGTTCAGAATTGAAGAGTGCATGGGGGCAGGGTTCCAATGTAAAGCTAAGGTGCTTTGGATAAGCTGGGTTGGTGGGGATAGCCGCATGCACGTTACACCCTACACCTTGCTCCAACCAATTCTATGCAGCCCTGAATTCAAAGAGTAATTAATTTATTGACTCATTTAAAAGATACAAAAGAAAGAGAGACTCATTCCTTGGGCTTCTGGTATGAGAAGCACAAATGCTAGAGGATTATCAGGAGTTATTAAAATGCATTTGGCTTTACTGTCTGCCCAGGAGATCAGTCCAATTAAAAGAGAAAATCTCCAGTTTTAACAGAATTGAAGACTCAGTTAAAGAGTCACGAAAACCTTAGTAACTGCGTATGGCATCTATGAGCTTAATAAACGGCCACAAGCTAATAAATACATTCACCAATATACTCTTCTCTTGCAATTCACTGATGATTCAGACCTTCCCAGTGAAATAGACTACTGCTTTGATCCGCATTAACTGTACAGGATGTTAGAAGACATTTTTAGGTCTTTTACTCAGGGTAGCTGCACTTGAAGACATCAAAGGTTCGGAGTACCTGCTGTGCATTCAATGGGAGATGCAGATGCTCAGCCTAACTCCGGGGGTCTCATTTTTGCGGTAGTTGTAAACTACTCAGTTTCTGGCCCAGGTCTCTGTAGGCTCTGTCAGATCCCATGAAATTCTTTATCACTTTACTCTCTGTGCAATCAACCTTGCCAAGATCCCCTTTCTGCCAATCCTGTGCAAATTCTCTCTCTACGTCTGCAGTGATGGCCCTCTCTGTCCACTCTTTAATGTGGCCCCTTCCCTCTGTAGCTCCTGGCTGCAAGATCCTCTTTTGGTGTCTTCAGAATTACCTCTAATTTTGAATTAAAATGACAACCAAATGACAAGCATGCAGAGCCCTATGCTCTACTTTACTGTTATCACAGAACAAATTATCCATGAACTTTAGACGGGGGAATTCAGCATCTCTCAGCTATGATAAGAAATCATCATTTCATTTTAAAACACTCTTTGTATTCACCTTGGCTCAGCTACTGTGGGTGGAAAGAAAAATTCAGGGAAATCAAAGGGCTGAATCTTAAGCACAATAATAATATTGCCGAGGCAAGGAAACCACACAGTTAACAGGCTGAAAACTTGAGCACTCTTCATGGGTCTGTACCTTAAAATCATCCAGGTCCTGTAACTGGTGCAGAATGCAACAGCTTGCTTACTGAATAGGGCAGCTTGTTGAGCGCATATGACACCAGTACTCTGGGACCTGCACTGGCTACCCATTGGTGGAGTTAAAGGTGTTCGTTATGGCCTATCAAGCACTAAATAGCCTAGGACTGCCAATCTGCAGGATCATCTCTGTCCCTGGGCCATATTGCCACAGCTATGGTCAGCAGCCTGCCTAAGATGAGGCCTTCTCATTAGAAAAGAGAGAGGGCACTGGCAGGATGTTCAGTGACAGCCACAAGGCTCTGGATCTTGCTCCCCCCCCCTTAGCCCAGATTTGGTGACCTCCTGGCGATGTTGGAAAAGACACCTGTTCGACAGGGTTTTGGGAGAGGCCTGAGGCCATGCTTCCCAGAGCAATGAAGTGGTAGAAAGGAGTTTCTGTAGGAGATGACTGGCTAGCTGAATTCCTGCTTTCATGCCGCTGGGATTTTATTGTATTAACAATGTTAGCGTGCCCAGAGTCTCGAGAAGGCATCTTTTTAAATGATTTCAAATCGAAATAAATATAAATAAAGATTATTGTGCTAATGAAAGATGCTGGAGTGACAGACCGAGAAACAGAGATCCCTCTTGTTATCCATAGAACAGGCGTGAGCAGAGCTAGCTTCCCCCAAACCCTGTGAAGAGAGAGACTCCATGCATGTACTTCAGACATTTGCTGGCATAGTAATGTGATTTTTAACCTTTTTAGACTGGTAAAAGCCCTAGAAGTAGATGTTGTTATACTGGCAAAGACGTGCTTCTGTTGGGAGAGCTTATTTTGTTTGGAGAACTGGTATAAGCTGCATCTACACTACTATAGCTATACCGGCAAATCTTTTCGAGTGTTGAGTAGGCCTTAGTGCTTGTCCTCTTTGCTGAGGCTGCCAATACAGCTAACAATTGTCATTTATGAACTGTACTGAGAATATTAAATGGATTCAGCACTCAGCAAACATGAGATGGTAGCCCCTTTTGCTTGCTAGTCACCGGAGGTAGATTTGAGCCAGTGACCTGGAGGTGAAAGGCTTAATATTGCGTTCACGCTCCCTGAGCCATCCAGTCTCCCCAGCTGCCATCCGCTTTGAAACACATATGCTCATGTCACAGTTTTTCTGCTAGCAGTAAGATCCATGAGATAAGGGGTTTGAAATTTTCTTCTTCCACACCACTCTGTGTAACAATGTTTGCGACCACCATAGTTTCAAATAAATATACAATATAGTTATACTTATATACAATATACTTGCCGCCCAGGGGAGGGGGGAGGGCAAGTGGGGCAATTTGCCCCAGGCCCCGGGCCCCGCAGGGGCCCCCACGAGAATATAGTATTCTATAGTATTGCAACTTTTTTTATGGAAGGGGCCCCCGAAATTGCTTTGCCCCAGGCCCCCTGAATCCTCTGGGCGGCCCTAATATATCAATTAATACATGGCAGAAAATCTGTAAACACCAGGTGAGGTGGTTTGATATTGGAGCATGACCTGATATGTTCAATAAATTCTTAAGCCTCAGAACTGGATGTTCATTAATGTCCCACATTTTACTCAGCTTGTAATCCTGGGTAGGGAAGTCTGGGACCATCCAATGATCAAAGAACATTTGAAATGACAGTCTGAGGACACAAAGGATAGCAGCACCTGTCGTGTCTGACTAGCTTGGAAAAAACAGGCAGACTGAAAGTGCAAACAAGTGCAGCAAGTTATTAATAAAATCTTCTTAAAAACTCAAGGAGTAAATCAAGATGCACTTCACAAAGTCTCTGGTAATTTGTTGCAGGGGCATTCTTCATCGGGTGCTGTTAGGTATTTTTTCCATTGCTATTTCACAATGACGGCTCGCTACATTTTGCTGCTTCATACTGAGTCAAGTAATAATTAATTAGTTTTGAGAGGGTCTTCTAATTAAGAATAGCCGCTCCATTGTTATGACTCTTTCAATGGCATTAATTAGGGTTAGCACCAGCAACACAAGTGAAGGGCCATATTGCCATTTCTTTCCATTTTACATACATTTACTTACACCAATGACTCCAGACCAAGAGTCCTGCTCTATGAAGCCTCTACTTCCACTGAAGAGAGTGAAGCGCACACCTCCTTCCAGGCTCAGGCCCCATGTTAGTGCTATCAATGTCCCTGAGTAATTCTGTTCAGGTGGCTTTTGAAGATTAGACTGTAAGCTCTTTGAGGTAAGGACCATCATTATATATATATACGGCACCTAGCAATATGGGGCCCTGATCACTGACTGGGGCCTCTGGGAACTAGAGGCCCAGAAGGCCTGCTTGTAATCTGGAAACACTCTAGCGGGCTTGATTCTGATGTCACACTGGTGTAAATCGTCACTCCATTGTTGTCAATGACATTACACTAGTGTAAAACCAGTGTATATGAGACCAGGATAAGACCCATTGCTATCAGCAGGACTGCTTATATGAGTACG
>NW_020674895.1:0-2593 GCF_002925995.2 Terrapene triunguis
ACTAGGTGTGAAGAAATGTGCACTGCTACCATTACATGCTGTGCTTGTTGTAGGGCTAAACACAGGACTCAGGTCTCCAGCATTGCCATTCCCTCCCCTGTCATAAGCCCTATATTCACTTTAAAAATAATGTTTATAAAAAGAAAAATAAGTTGAAAAACAATCCAATTTAGCTGCTCCAGTTCTCTCAGAAACTAATTCTCCCCCCTCGAAAAATCAATGTCTTTGCAAGAGGTTGGTTTTACTCTGTTATTTTCTAATGCTCTGGATACTCAAAACTTAGGAGCTATTTCTCCTCAGTTTGATTCTCTGCTTTGAGAATTAATTAGATTTCCAAGAATTTCAAGAGCTCAAAAGCTAGACTAGTTACTAGAAGAATAAATCTGAATTTAAGGCCACAAAGAGAAAGCACGAAAACAAAGCTTCTGATATTGCAGGACTCATACATCCATTGCGATTATTTAACCGGAAGAATTTGCTTATTTCTATTGACGTTTTGGAGCAGGTGGCAGTGGGATCTTGCCAATGTAGGGGGCATGTGGTGATGAGGCTAATTTGCCTGTACCCCACAGAGAAGAAAAGCTAGTCTAATAACATTTCTCCTAAGAAAAAGAAAATGGGAAACCTCTGTCTTTACCACAGATTGAAAAAATAAATCAGAATTATTAGCAAGTCGTTCTTGACACAGATACAAAAACAACAGGCTGGAGACCATCTCCTCTGCTTGTAAATTCATGCTGTGATCTTGTCAGCTCTCAGGAGCTATGCAAGGTCAAGCTGGGTTAGTTCTTACAGAGGGATGCTTAAGTAACACCAGGGTGCCGCACAGTGCAGTAATTGTGCCCCCAAAATTGGGTAGGACAAAGACCCTCTCTGACTGAGCCACAAGGTCCCATCCCCTTGAGCCTCCCAGTGCTTCCTTTGGTGCTGTCTGTCCTGTGTTCAACAGGTCCTTTTCAGGACTCCCCCAGGTTTCCCAGCAGCAATCTTTGCTTGGTGTTTGAGGCCCACATTAATTTCCACAGTAGTGCAGAGACCAGCACTGGGATGGGATGGATGGCTAGATCCTCTCCTATCAATGATTCTTAGCTGCTGGTCACTGGTTCAGCCACTGTCACTGGTTAGGGAAGCCGTCAGGGCTACCCAAGGCTCCGATGGGACTTGTGGCAGGCAACAGCCAAGGAACAGAGAAGACCCAAGACCACCTAAGCCGTCCCCTCTCTCTTGGAACACACTCTTCCTGCCCACGACACACCATAGTATACCCCCTTGCATTGAGGGTGCCATTGGAAGGGAAGGGTAGAGACACATCTGCACCTGCTGGGGATGCTCAATTTGCCTTATGTATTTTCACGGGTGTGGGGAGGGCACCTTACAGCTGCTGTGCAGAGCCCCCATGAATCACCCTGTCTCCAAAGGCCTCTCTCCTCATCAATCCCTTCATCCTTCCTCATCACTCACTCACTCACTCACTCCAACTTCCTCACCACACCCCATTGGTCTTACCTCTACATCTGCCACAAAATGCTCTCGCTCTGTCCTCCCTTCCCTCCAAAATTCACTGTGTCTGTTGTCCTTAAATGTCCCTGTTCTCCTACTTGTCATCCAGACCCCGTCACAATCTTCTCTCTCCTTGGCATTCTCCCGCATTACCAAAATCCTCTTCTCTGCCCTTCCTTCCCAACAAATTCCCTGTGCTCCCCTAGTTTCCCACTCCTCACTTCCCATCCAATACCTCCTTCCAAAACTTCCTCACTATCTTCTCTACCCCGACATAACCCAGCCCCACCAAAAGCCATCCCAAACCCATCCCACTCTCCTCCTCCCATCTCTCCTCCTCTCACCTTCCTCCACATTTCCCAAGTTTCCCCTTACTTTCCCTTTCTCCCCTCCTTTCAAAGGGCCAAATGTCTCCTCTCTTTCCTCGTATCCCATATTCATCTCTCCCCTGCTCCCAATTTTCCTCCTCTCCCCGCAAACTCCTCATTGTGGCTTCCCACACTTCTGTTTCCCTCTCCATCCCACATTCCCTTCTACCTTTCCTTCATATGCTGCTCTCCCTTCCCTTCCAAGTTCCGTTCTTCATATCCTTCATGGTGGGAGAGAAGGAGATGGTGCGTCAGCTGGGCTGGAAGCCAGCAGCTCAGTATCTTCTCTGCACCTGGCTCAGCTCTCTGCCTGCCTGACAATGCTCCCCCTGCACTGCACTCACTGCTGGTGGAGCAAGGCAAGGAAGGAGCTGAGCTGGCTCCAGTGAGCTGAGCCAACTCCTACCTGCCCTGCAAGGGGACAGAGCTGTCCTCAGCACAGGAGGCTGGAACTTCCAGTTCCTCCTCCCTGCCCAGCCCTAGGCAGCCATCAGGGGAAGGGAGAGAAAGCCAGTGCTGTGCTCACCATCAGCCTCTGACTCCTCTGTGCTGCACGCCTCTCTCCCCTCCTTCTAGCCAGGGGCTGAAAGTTGGACAGGAGAGAAACTGGAATCTATGGAGAGAGATGCCTTGTTTCCTATACATTACACTCATGGCGCTAAAGGAAGTGCTGATTGTGTGTGATGTGGCATCAGGGCCAGTGCAAGGAAGTTTCGCGCCCTAGG
>NW_020674896.1:0-1202 GCF_002925995.2 Terrapene triunguis
CCCTTCCCCAGCAGCCCCTTCTCTGGTGCCTTCACAGATCCACAGATGCAAAGGCCAGAAGGGTCAGTATGATGGATCTTCTAGTCTGACCTGCATGGCACATGCCAGAGAACCTCCCGCAGGGATTCCTGCATCAGGCTTTCTGGCCCCTGCCAACCTTCCCAGTGCAGGTCTCCCCCAGACTCCTATGGTAAGGGATAAATTGTGAGCACCTTGGGGAATGGGCCGTATTTATGTTCTGTGTCGGTACAGCACCTAGCACCAGAGGGCCTGCCCAGGACTGAGGCTCTGAAGTGGTACTGCAATGCAAATAATAAATAATAATAACAAAACCCAATGGCCTAAACCGGCCCTGCCCCTTGTGCAGACATTCACACCAGTGGCAAATGCTGGCATGTGGGGGCCCTTGCACTGGAGTAAGTAACTGCACAAGAGTCAGGGCAGTGGAGGCTCTGGTCCCAAGATTTAGGAAGGGATTTAAACCCTCATGCTTCAGGGCATTAGCTGACCTCTGACTGTGGAGGGGTCAGGAGGTAACTTTCTCTGTGGGCAGATTATTTGCCAACTGGCTATAGCAGGGTTGCTTGCACCTTCCTCTGAAGCATCTGGCACTGGCCTGGAGACAGGAGAACAGCTAGATGGGCCCCTGCTCTGTTCCTGCCTGGCAACCCCTGTTTTTTCCCCAGCACTGCCTGGGTGGAGGAGGGTTCTTCGCAGAAGGGAACCCGGTTCAGTGCAGCGATTTTCCTGCCTTTGCCTGGGACGGCTACGGAACCCATCGGCACTGGAGCGTATCCAAGGAGATGATTGAATCCGCGGTGCTGCTGTTCTACCGCTGAGTCCAGAAAGGCTGGCGTTCTCCAGTGAATGACGCTGTTGCGCTCCAGCCGGAGCTACTCCCTGGGAGGAGAAGTATGGCCTCAGCTGTAGACATCTGTGATGCAAATAAAGAAAGTGAAGTGGGCTGGGGTCTCGGTGTGATTTACTCCCCTTGAGACACAGAGAGGGCTGAGAGCTTCTGAGCTGTCACTCATCCCAGGGCTGGATACTGCAATCCCCTCCCTTCAGAGCAGGGCCTGAGGCTGCAATTCACAACGATCAGCTCAGCAGAGGTGAAGTCAGTTCAGCATCTGTGGCCCTGTTCTCTGCTGGGCCGTGGCTGGGTTAGGCAGTGACCAGCCAGCTCTCAGAAAGCGAAGTCC
>NW_020674897.1:0-1627 GCF_002925995.2 Terrapene triunguis
CTCAAGCTCCGGCAGCTGAGGGTTTCCCAAGGCAGGGTCTGGAGCGGACACAATTTCAGGAGAGGTCTGTCGGGCCTGCAGCACCTGCCGTCGCTGGGACATCCCTTCTTGTGGCTCTGTCTTGACCTGGTGTAGTCTAATCCGGGACCATCTGGGAGTTACCGTTATGGGGGGTGCCACAACGGGATCTTTGGCAGCCCGCTCGGATTCCTTCCCCGGTCCTGGTTCCACAGGATCTCGCTTTTCCATTTTCTCTTTAGTGGGCCCCACCTGCTGCAGCCGAGCCTAGACCTGGAGGTGCAGGGGCAGTTGGGCCGCCTGCTCTGCAACCGCTCTCTGTTTTGGGGTTCGGCCTTTTCCCGGCTAGGGTCTAGGCTCTAGTTCTCAACCCTGCTTCCTCCTTCGGGCCCCTCTTGGAAACACTGGGGAACCTGCAACAAAACAGTTCACGTGGATTTTCCTGTGTGACGGGAGAGTGACCCACAGTACACAAAAGGTAAAAGCGACCCTGCCTCAACTTCCCCAAACACCCACTGGCCTGTCCGCTCCGCTCCCACCCAGCCCCCACTCCCCTCCACTGACCCTCGCCTACCCCCGATTTCCGCAGGGGCTGGGGGCGTAGGGCTCCCGACACAAAGAAACGCAGCGGCTCCTTTCCCAGCAGGGACTGGGAGACAGGAACTCCCCCCGGCGAACGCAGGGTTAATCCCCCCTCTGCACGGCGAGGACTGGCCACCCTCGCTGTCAGTCAGCTGGAGAGGCGGCTTAACCCTTCCCTGCGCTCCCTCCGCTGCTTCCCAGCCGGCCCCACGGCCGGAGCTGGCGTCTGCACCGCGCTGCGAGCAGGGAGGGCGGAGCTCGGCCCGGGGGAATCCGGCCGGGAGAGCGGGGCGGTGCTTGGCCGGGGTCCGGCCCTCGGCGCCAGGTGCACAGGCGCTGCCAGCTGCTCCCGGATGGGATTTGCAATCCCCGCCCCGCTCTAGGGCTCGTGTGAACGCTGCTGAAACAGGCTGCGGGGAGGAAACCAGGCGCTGGTCTGGGACCTGGCGCTGGAGCCTTGCTCCTTCTGTGCCCCTTGCAGCGGGCGTAACGGGAAAGGGGGAGTCATCACAGCCTAGAAATGTCAGACTGCACGGGACCTCGAGAGGTCATCTAGTCCAGCGTCCCCACCTCCGAGGCAGGACCCAGTGTCCCTCCATCTCCCACTACAGGGCTTTGTCTAATCGAGCTGCTGAGGACAAAACGAATGAAGGACTATTCAGAGAAGAAAGGCTTTCGTTGCCTAGCCACTAGTGCTAGGTGCCTGGGCAACAAATAGGGGATTGGAATGGCTCATGTGTGCGCCTATGTTGTCTAGTTGGTATTCCTGACACCTGGTGGGACGATTCCCGGGGCTGGAGTGCTGAATCCATGGGTACAACCTATCTGGGAAGGATGGAGTGGGCAGAGGGGGAGGGGTACTCTATGCCCAAAATGGGATTGCCTGTTTCTGAATCATTGATAACATGGAAGAAAATTATCTTGAATGCTTATGGATCAATGTCCTAGCAGGTAACACACAAGATGTGTTTCAGAGTAGCAGCCGTGTTAGTCTGTATCCGCAAAAATAACAGGAGTACTTGTGGCA
>NW_020674898.1:0-2994 GCF_002925995.2 Terrapene triunguis
CCCAGGCCGAACCCCTCTGAGCTGCCTCGCTCCCAAGTTTTAGTCAGGGGTATATAGTAAAAGCCATGGACAGGTAACAGGCCGTGAATTTTTGTTTACTTCCCATGAGCTGTCCATGACTTTTACTAAAATACCCATGACTAAAACATAGCCTTATTCATGAAGTGCTAGTGTGCCCCAGTTCCAGTTCTGCTGATCCAGTGCACGAGCATGCAGGCAGGGGTGGCAAACTGTATCTCTGACAAAATGCCCTCTTGCACTTATTGACAATTCCCTGGTGTTTTTTACAGGCTGGTTTTAGGAGCTCTTAGCGAAGCAAGTCTGGCCTCTTGGATTGCATTGCAATCTTCACATCATGATATGGCTTCAATGCATGGGGCATGGGGCACTGCTTTACCATCTGTCACTGCAACGTCATCACACAGTGACAGTGCAAAGCCGGAAACAAGATTTCAGGATGGATGGAAGCCCACCCAATCCCACCTTCTCTGCAGCCAGAGTGAGCGGGAGCACACCTTTCCCTCTTTAAAGCACCAGTTCCCCTGAAACGAAGAATAAAACACTGAGACTGTAAGTGTGTCCTTCTCTGCATCTGGCCAATGCCTGGCACAATGGGGGTCCCTTTAAAAAAAATTGGAGTGAAATTTAAAAACATTAGAAAGCCAGGGAATGAGGAGTGAAGGTTGCATTTCTCAAGCCAGGAATGAGGCAGATAGAATGAAGCTACCATGTCAGTTTTTTTTAACCATTGTCTTCAGCACACCTGGAGGAAATCCTTAGGCACAAGAAAGCACCTGATTGGTCATTCCTGTGCTGCTCCAAAGCTCTGCCCAGGTTTACATGCAGACATGTTTTGAGAAATCCCCACCCAGGCAGCTCCACCATGGTAGCAATGGCAGATCTGCTAGTGCAACTAGGGCATAGGTGTTGCTAAACCTTGGTAGTGATAAATATTTGTATGACACTAGCATCCAAAGGCCTGGTGCCCTATGGTACTGGACGCTGGTGCAAGCACAGAAAAGAGACAATCCCACTCTTATCATTCACTTATTGTTTTCCCTTAGCTTTAGTTGATACATATGATTACTGCTTTTAATTTATAATCCAGATCCTCAGCTGGCATGAATCAGTGCTTCTCCAATTAAGTCAATATGTTTCATGACATACAAACAGAGAAATTAGATAAACATCATCACTAATCTTGCTGGAAGGTTGCTGTGTAACGCTTCTTTATTTCTTAGAATTCAGAACACACAGACTCCCCCAAAACAGAGAGAAACAAAGCAGCCTGCTCCCTAAAACAGAGAGGCACAACTCACCCCACCTTACTGTAGGCTGGCTGGTTCCAAACTGGCTGCTGCTAGATTGCAGGCTTCCCAATGGAGCCCCATAGCCTTCAAGCAGGACCAGGGAACCCCTCCCTAGTCCCGCTCTTAAAGCAATAGCTTGCAGTTACAACACAGTCCTCAATACGTAAAGGCCTGTGTTTTTTTGCAAATGCAAAATAAAACAAAAAACAACAAATAATACAAAATAAAATACATTCGCCCCACAGCAGTGGCTCCCCCCTCCAGGCACTGTGACCTGGTGCATGGGATTGCAGAGCTGCTCAGGCTTGGCCAGGCCCCATGCTATCATGATAATGAAGGGGCAGTAGAGCCAGTTTCAAGTGAGTTGTGCTGCGATCCCATGTGCCAGGTTGCAACAGCCAGAATGGGCAGCCAGGTCCAACCCCATGAGGAAGCAACCGCTGCTGTGGGGTGAGTGCAGGCCGCGCTTGCGCTCCAGCCCTCCCCGGGCTTCCCTTCCTCCCTTCTAAGACAACATTTACAGGGCTCTGTCAATACCCCTTATGCCCCAGCCCACGCCAGCTGAGGACCTAGCCCTATGACTTCAGGATTGTACAGACCCAGCCCTGAAAGCAAACCAAGGACTTTGCTCGCAAGTGTTTGCATAGTGCCCAAGGAGAAGATAAGAGCCTCGGGTCAAAGGGCCTGTCTGCAGGGATGTGAAGGGAAAAAAGAGCTGCTGGCAAAGAGGCAAGCTCTTTGGGGCAGGAGCCATCTCTTTGTTCTGTGTTTGTTCAGTGCCTAGCACCCTGGGGTCCTGCTCCGTGCCTGGGGCTCCTAGGCACAACCATAATACAGATGGGAATAATAATCCCCAAAGTTGGTGGGAGTCTGGTGGTGGAACAGCTTGGGGCTAGGCTACACTAGGAAGACTTTGCCAACACAGTTATATCAGTATAGCTATACCAGCTAAGGCCCTCAATGGAGACCCAACTTATACCAGTATGAGATGGGGTAGGACAGGGGTTCCCAAACTTTTTCCCTGCATGACCCAATTTTCAGACACAGTGCTTCCTGTGACCCCAAACAGCCTGGAGAACACCAGTTTGTAAAATGGTGTCCTTCATACACTCAGGAAGTCTGTGACCCAATTGCTGATGGAGTGTCCCCACTTGGGTCATGACCCACAGTTTGGGAACCACTGGTATAGGTAAACCATCTCCCCAAACAACATAAGCTGTATCAGCAAAAGGACTCTTTTCCTGGTATAGCTAGAGCTCCACAGGAGGCGTTGAGATTTTTTTCACGCCCCAGACATGGTTACGCTGACAAAACTTTGTAGTGTATACCTGGCCTGAGCCGATGTAAAACAAATCTAAGCAAAGGTCTTGCCTAATGGGAGAAGTGCAATGGCCTTAAAAGTGACCTAGGTAAATAAATGAATTTGCATAGTCTCCTGGTTTTCATCCCTTCTTTATATTGTCTGGGATGAGTGGCTGCTTACAGGTCTTTTTTGTTTGTTTTTTTAGAAGTGGAGTTCACTACATTTTTTTTTAAATATTAAATTCAGATTTCCTCTCGCATGGAAGTTAGTGACTGAAAAACAAGTTCCGGATGACTGGAAAAAGGCTAATGTAGTGCCCATCTTTAAAAAAGGGAAGGAGGAGGATCCGGGGAACTACAGGCCGGTCAGCCTCACCTCAGT
>NW_020674899.1:0-2595 GCF_002925995.2 Terrapene triunguis
TATGATGTTGAAAATGAAAGCAAAATTCTAGGTAAAAGATTCAGACAGACCAACTGAAATCTAGCATCAGTGGAAGAAAGATCTTTAAACATACTTAAACACACTTATGTATGTTTAAGTATGTTTAAAGATCTTTCTTCCACTGATGCTAGATTTCAGTTGGTCTGTCTGAATCTTTTACCTAGAATTTTGCTTTCATTTTCAACATCATAAGAAAAAGCAGTAGCATCTTTGGTTGCCAAAAGTAGGAAACAATGAATAAATACCTCACCTATGAGGTAGTATATGGTATATACACAAAAAAGGATTATTTAAATCAGTTCTATTGAAAGATAAAGGATTATATTTTCTGTTATGCTCTGAAATAGCTCTGCATCAGAGTAGGTTGTTCCATTTCACTGAAGAATATTCTAAATGCTTTTATTCTTGATATTCAGAAAGGAAAAATTCTCTCTCAGACATTGATTTTGATTATGGGATCTATTTCTTGAGTAACTTTTTGTGGTCTGTAGTTATTTTAATGTTGTTGTTTTTTACATTCCTTCCAAGGTAAAACTAGTTCTAAGAATAGTGTAGATTACCAGAGTACATGTAGCTGAACTGAGAGAAAAGAAACATAAGGGTCCAGATCTCCTCTTGCACCGTGTTTATTCCAGTGTATCTCAATTGACTTGAAATTATTTGTGGTTCACACCATTGTAAGGGATGGAAGAATTATACCCAAGATGTTTAGCTTTTCTGATGAAAGGAAAAACACACACTCAAGTGCTATATTCTGCTCTCAGTAATAGCAGCATGAATCCTGAGTAACTCTAATGATATCAAAGTTATCCAGGATTTACACCAGTGTAACATCAGAATTCAGCTCAAAGTATTTGAATTTTCACTATTGTGCCTTTAACTTATCCTGTTAAAATTCCTTGTTGTTTTTCCTAGCATTAGTATGTTTATTAGACTGCACATCACTTCTTGTAACAGCCATACTGAGAGTCATTCAAAATACACTCAACTATTGATGCAGGACACATTCCATCAGATGCTAATCAATTACTTTGATTCTTTTGTGTTAAAATTGGTCCAATAATGCATTTTAGAATAGATCAATACAGCCTGCTACATGGAGTAATATGTCTAATTTGTTTCAATTCATCATGATCATGTATTTCAGGCCAGTATATTTAAAATTTCAACTTGCCACTGGGAATGAACAATACACAGTAACTTTAAGTTATCTGTATAGTGTATGATTAGAAGAGATATAACTAGCTTTAGTACAATACAGCATTTAAATGAAGAGTACTATACAGTTAAGTTTTTTGTCATGTGCATGAGTTTTTAAAGTGAATGTAGTGTTCCTGAAAGATGCTAGACTGACAGTCAAGGAGACAAAATCGTCATCTACAGAAAATGTACAACACAGATAGCAGGAGTAGAAGCTTCATCATATCATTTCTGAAGTGCCTCATCTCTTGTCTGGAGGGACCACCTTTAGGAATTAGATGTTAGTTCCATATGCATTTAATTCTTGACTTCATTACTGAGACTGCCAACATGATAAGTGTGGAGGAGGTTTCTGTGATGTAGCCACTTCTGCTAGGTTATGGATGGAGAACATTTTACGTGGGTTACCAAATAGCTCTAAGGCAATAGTCGCTTTTGGTTATTAATAATCAGAGATGGATTTCAAATGGTGATGTAGAGGTGAAAGGCTCCTAATCCCATTACCTATCCAGTGAACCAGTCTGGATCCCAATAATCGCTCATTAAAATCATATCTTACATTACACAGCATCTTTCATCCTCAGGGATCCCAGAGCACTTTGTAAAGGTATAGGTAAATTCCTCAGATTACTTCCAGAGCATGGAATTAGTTATATATATGCCTGGATGATGTGCAGGGCTCATTATCTGCATTACTTAACTCTTTGTCTCACATGTGCTGCCTTCAAAGGATCTGTGGCAAATGGGAATAGGGAATGGGCGACAGGGAATGGATCACTTGATGATTACCTGTTCTGTTCATTCCCTCTGGGGCACCTGGCATTGGCCACTGTCGGAAGACAGGATACTGGGCTAGATGGACCTTTGGTCTGACCCAATATGGCCATTCTTATGTTCTTATAAGGGAAAGGGTGCCCCAGCTACTACACAGCATGCTTTAACTGTATTTGGCATCTGCAAGACCTTTCCTTATGGGATCCACTGACCTGCAGCTGATTTAAAAAGTGACTCAAAAGAGCTTCATCAAAACAAAGTATTCTTTATTCACTCAAAGGTATATAACATCAGAGAAGTGAATGAAAACAACAAAGGCCTATACACCCAGCTCTTACCTAAACTTTCCTTGCCAGTTTGGGTAAATTACATTCAACCCAAATACCCCTGTTCTGGTCTGGGAGAGACAGACACCCCCTGCAGCATTTTATGCATCTCTGTGTTTCTCCTGCAGTGTCTTCACCCATGTCACTGCTGCCCACTGACCACCACCCTTTTCTAGGCAGAAGGATTTAATGGTTTCATTTTCTGTTCATTTTAGGCTTGGGTCTGGGAAAAATCAACCTGATAGCCTGTCCAGCAGGGCTGCCCGGGGGGGGG
>NW_020674900.1:0-5405 GCF_002925995.2 Terrapene triunguis
CCGGCCTTGCCCAAGCACCTGCTTGCTGGGCTGGTGCCTGGACCCGGCCCTGTCCGTACCAGTAAGAACCGCACCGGCCCACACCCAGCCCACATTAAAGCGCTGCTGTGGCAGCGCTTTAATATCCCTGCCCCTTTTGCCTCCCCTGTCGGGGGCCCTGCCGGTTGGGTCCATACTGGCAAGGCCGCCGACGGGTGGAGGGGGAAAAGGGCAGAAACGTTAAAGCACTGCCGCAGTAGCACTTTAAGGACGGTCCTTTGCTGCGGCAGAGCTGTAAGGATGGTCCTTTGCTGCGGCAGTGCTTTAAGGATCCTCAAAGCGCTGCTGCGGCAAAGGACCGTCCTTCAAGCGCTGCTGCGGCAGCGCTTTAACAGCGCTGCCCCTTCCCCCCACAACCTCCGTTGGCGGCACTTTAAGGATGGTCCTTTGCTGCGGCAGCACTTTAATGTTGCTCCCCCCCCCCCATTGGCAGGGCCACCGCCAACAGGGGTGGGGGGGAGCAGCAACGTTAAAGCGCTGCTGCGGCAAAGGACCCTCAGTAACTGAGGACACTCAGTAAGTAACTGAGGACACTCAGTAAGTGTCCTCAGTTACTTTCACCCCTGAGTAATTTGGATATTAGTGTCTGCTCTTGGGATGCCTCTATTGATTGTGGCTGGTATCTACAGCAATGTTTTAAAAGAAAAACAAAATATTATCCCAAGAGATAGTTCTTTGTTGTTGTCCCTTTAAGCAATACAAGAAACTCAGACTATAAACATCTTAATTAATCCCCAGACACATTCTCCTCTTTTCAAGATTTAGATCACAGGCATGATACTGATGGAAAGTGTGTGCTGGGAGTAATTTATACAAGTGACTGGATGACTGAATCATAGGAGCAAATTTAGGCCCATTATGGCCAGTTTTTCGTTAGCAGATGGACCTGTCAGTACAGTGTATAATTTCTACTTTCAGGATTTTCATCAAAGGAATTACATTGGGTCCAGCCAGCATTGTCCCGCCACACCTACAGCCAATGCTTCATCCGGTGGAGGAAATAAGGCCATGTCTATAGATACAGTGCTGCAGTGGTGCAGCTGTACTGATACAGGTCTGATGCTGCTGCGCATCTTCTGAAGATGCTGCATGCCGACGGGAGAGAGCTTTCCCGTCGGCATAAAAAAGCCCACCTCTGTGAATGGCAGAAGCTATGTTGGCAGGAGAAGCTCTCCCGCCGACGTAGCACCATGCACACAAGCTCATATGTTAGTGTAACATATGTCACTCGGAGGGAGGGGGGGACTAGTCACACCCCTGAGTGACGTAAGTTTTGCTGACATAGGCTGTAGTCAGACTACTGTACCCCTTTCAGGAGGCTGGTTTGTCTTGCGTACTCCCGATTTTCACTTTACATAAAAACTACTTGCTTACAAAATAAGACGTAAAAATACAAAAGTGTCACAGAACACTATTACTGAAAAATGGCTTGCTTTCTCATTTTTACTATATAATTATAAAATAAATCAATTGGACTATAAATATCGTACTCAAATTTCAGTGTATAGTATATAGAGCTGTATAAACAACCCATTGTCTGTATGAAATTTTAGTTTGTACTGACTTTGCTAGGGCTTTTTATGTAGCCTGTTGTAAAACTAGGTAATAACTAAAGGAGTGGATGTTCCCCCTGGAAGAGCTCTGCATACCCCCAGGGTATGTGTACCCCGGGGTTGAGAACCCACTGGGCTAAAAGACAGGGAAACAGCTTATTTGGTGACAGACCTGGAAGAGAGAAGACATGCAACCAGTAGCTCCAGGAGCAAGAGCAGAGGGAAGGCTGAAATCTCTAGGATAATTGCCCCAAAGGGCCCTCACTGAGGGCAGGGAGGACCCAGCCCAGAAACAGTCAGAGAGGGAAGCATTCCCCTCTCCCCCACATATGGTCCCTGGACATTAGTAATCCCTTTTTACTTTCTTGGTGTGGACTACCCCAGCAGGGGAAAGTCTGGGACTGAGCTGGCCCTAGGAAGTAGGGGGAGGAGATAGGAAGTGGCCCAGGGAGAGCAGCTTTAAGCATCTTTGGTTGCCAGATCACTGGTAGCCCCAAAGGTCTCTGGACCAAGGCTCCCCTACCAACAGCCCCCTGCCAGTCATGGATTGTAGCCCTGACCACAAGGCCATGGATTATTTCAGGTCAGCACGAGACAATTTTTAAATATGCTGTCATAGGTTTCACCCCCACTCTGGACTTTAGAGTACAGATATGGGGACCTGCGTGTGAACCCCTAAACTGAATTACCAGCTTAGATCTGGTTTTGCTGCCACCACTCCCGAGTACTAACTCTCTTCTCTGGGTAGCCTTGAGAGACTTCTTCACCAATTTCCTGGTGAACACCGATCCAAACCCTTGGATCTTAACACAAGGAGAATTTAACCATCCCTCCTCCTTTCCCCCACCAATTCCTGGTGAGTTCAAATCCAATCCTCTTGGATCTTAACACAAGGAAAAATCAATCAGGTTCATAAAAATAAGACTTTTAATTAAAGAAAAGAAAGGTAAAAGAAAACCCTCTGGGAGATAGTATACAAGCGGAGCTCACAGACAACAGATTCAAAACACAGAGGATGTTCCCCTGGGCAAAAACTTAGTTACCCAAAAATACCCAATTTGATTATTTCCTAATGCCCAAGACAAGTTACAAAGAAAATAAACATAAACATAAACCTATTTATTCCCTTCACTAATACTCATTACTTGATAAGAGGCTGATTTCTGGGGCTTTCCCACTCCGGACAAAACTGAAACTGACTCTAATCAAAGGGAACTTCTCTCCTTCCTTTTGAAACATCTTATCCCCCCCATTGGTTCCTCTAGTCAGGTGTCAGCTAGGCTAGGTGAACTTCTTAACCCTTTACACGTAAACTATCTGTTTATGACATATGCCTAAGTGAAAGTGACTGGCTCTTAAAGTTCCTGCTTGCTTAAGTCTCTTGAAGATGATACCATGGTCTCCTTAGTTACTTAGGCTGTCCTTCAAATGTTTAAATCTAGCAGATCTCATCTCTTCCCTCCTCATTTTTATACATAGACTGGAAGAGAAAGAAATGTTTTCCTGCTTCTTCAACTCCCAATTGATTTCTGAACTTTTACTAAAGTAGTCCAAATGAAGGAAATATTCTTTCTGTGCCTGCGGAGGAGGCTATGCTGTCAAAAGCTGGTTTAGCACTTCAACAAATTCAAGTTCCAGGTGCTTAGCTAGTGACTTCCACCCATTCACTATGGTGTGACTTTCTTTAAAGCCTCATCAGCAAACATGTACAGCTAGAATAGTTCACTTCCAGCTCTGAAATTTATTATGGTTGGTAAGATTGATGAGTTGCCCATGTCATAGCAACAGCAGCAGCATCTTCAGCAGTTAGGCATCTACCCTGGTTCTTTCGGTTGGAAATATTGGCAAGAAAATGAAGTGGAGTAAGTGCTTGATCCATCCACTTCTTTACTGCCCACAATTTAACTTTGCTGTTCAGTATTTCTTTCTTCAATGTCTCTTGAAGTTCTTTCCCAATTTCAACAGCATCAGCAAGACGGCAGCAATCTTTCTGCAGTTTGTCCAAGGCTATGGAAATAGTTTCAGTATATTCAGCATATCTTGTACCTTTCTCTTTAGTCCAAAGTTGACTGATAGCTCTATCTTGATACAATTTTCTTCACAAATTGGCATCAAAACAGGTCAGGTCTTAATAAATAGCACAAAAACCATCAATAGCATACATCTTAGGGGAGACTTAACTTGGATCCCCCTGCTCGTTTCAGTGAAGCTAAGCAAAATGGTTGTTATGGAAGTATTTTGCAATTTCAGCAACTTTTCCTTTATTCATGGAACTGTACTTAAGTCTTTGGATAAAATATGTATCAAATGAGCACTGCACCTATATGTTATAAGTTTCAGGTTCCCTTCATTATATTTTTTCTAGTTTTCTTATCATCTTTGCTATATTTGCACCATTGTCTGTGACAAAGCTACATGCTTGAAACTTGAATTTTTGTTGACCTTTTATTATAGCTTTTACTGCTACTTCTTTTAAGTATTCTACCATATGGGCATTTCCTGAAGTATCAGTTGTTTCTGGGAGATAGAGAACACTATCTTCTGTTGTCAGACACAAGCACATATTACTGGCTCATTGTGTAAATTGCTTCACTCATCAGGAGCCAGATTAATTAATTTTTTGCACACTGTTCAATTTCCTCTTCATACACTGTATCCAACATCTTTCAGTAATGTCTGCTCTACCAGGTGGAGTGAAACTTAGTCATAATGATTGGACCACGCCAATGAAATGTGTGTTCTGAACAAGACGAAAGGGAGCATTTGTTGTATAAATGACCCGAGCAATCTTTCATCTATGGAGTCTTGCTGGAATTTGCTGGTCCTGATTATGAACTCATCCATGGTTTTAATGGATGAAGAAAATCTTTTTTTTTTTTTTTGGATGTCTATTTAGTTGCAGCACTCTGCAGTTGTAGACATTGCAGATGATGGATATTCAGAACCCCTTACTGGACTGTGAAACAAAATTGTGAAAAAAGTCACTCTGAATCACTATTCCTCAGTGCACTGCTTTCAAAAAATGAGATTGTAAATGAAAGATTCTTCCTATTTCAGCTGTTTGTCCCACTGTTTAAACTGTATTATTTTATTCTAAAGCAAGTTCTAGAAGAAAAATTATTAATAAACCATAAGGATTATATACATTTATGTAAAGCTTTATCTCTAGCAATACACCAAACAGCTTGACTTTTTATGTTAAAATTCATAAATACTTAATAAAATTTTACTTTTAAACAGGAAATCTTCACCTAGGATGTCTGATTATAGTGAGCAATAAAAAAAATTCAGAAGTTCAGCAGTAACTGTACAAATGTAATTGATATATACTCTCACAACATATCAATGATATCTTGAAAAAATATGAAATTCATAAGTAATCCACCAAAATACAAATTTATGACAATAATCTAAGTTATCATTTACTAGCATGCTGAGACAGCGTAAGCAGTCCATAAGAATGGTGCAAAAACAAGTTTACTAACCAGTTGATCCAGATTGTTCAGACATGTCCACATTATCTTTTTCAAACACTCTGCCTTTTCAGGATCATTTTTCATAATGTTGTTTCATTCCAATAACCAGGCCTTAAATCTCTTTGTTGCACTGTTCATTCTTCTCATATGTTCCTTTTTGGCTCAGAGGTACAGGAATTTCTTTAAAATATTCTCAAATAGGTCTTAAAAAAACACCACCACCACAACCTACAGCCATGGTATTCCTCCCCCTCCAGTTCCCAGTTGTTGAAGTCAATATTAGAGGTTCCACTCTCAAGAATATTGTTCCTTCCTTCTCAGTGTCCTGCTTTGACAC
>NW_020674901.1:0-2348 GCF_002925995.2 Terrapene triunguis
TATCTTTGAGGATATGGGCCTCAATGCTTACAGTTACTTACGTGCATAAGAGTTTGCAGCATCGGGCCACAGCATGTGTCAAATGCTAGTGTAAATAAATAATAGAGAAATATACATGTTTTCTCTAATTTCTTTCAATTATAGTAATTTTACTTCTTGTTTTAACAATAATAGGTAAAGTATTTTCGGAGAGAAATTAAACTTTTAATTTGACTCTTTAAAGCTGCAGCACTAGATGATTACAATGGTCCCTCTGGCCTTGGAATCTATGAAAGGGAGAAGTAATTAAATGTAATGGAAGCCACAGCTTCTAGATAGAGTTTTATGGTATTACACCCTGCTGAAAAAATGGGAAAATATTTTTAAATAGTAAATTTAGGTCTGTATTTTATTGTCCTAAGCATAATGACGTAGAGCCCTTAAAGAACAAAAGAGTGCCGAGAGAATTCTGCAATCATTACGTTGTCTATACATAGATTTTTATTATTTTTTTTTTCTCAAGGCATTTTAACTTCTCCAGATAGAATTAAAAGGCTTGATCCCACAATCTTTAAGTAAAATTCCCCATGACCTCAGTTGGAGTTTTCCCTGAGTAAAGACTGTGGGACAACACCCAGAGTATATAGTTGTGTCCTTGAATATGATTTTTTCTTATGGCTAAAATCTTGGATCCAACATATATCCTCTGCAGCCAGGCTGTGAGCTGAGGAGTTGGAATTCTCTGTGATTGCTGGTCCAGCCCCAGCTTGAGGAATGGCTAGCGCTAGTATCTCCTTGTATCATTAAATCCATCAGCCTACTGCTAACCCAAAATGCCTGCTGCGTAGCTGCATGCAGGGAGCCTCCTCAGGTATGAGCCACACACACAGAAGTATACAACCCCTATGTAGACTCTTTTAATCTTGCCACCCTTCCTGCCCCTCTGTCATTTGCACAAGAGAAATGCAACAGTTTTGCTACAGGAATAAAAGAGTTAGAGAGCAGAAGCTAAAAAGTGAATAGAAAAGCAACTAAAAAAATTCATACATTTAGAAACCTTTGAAAAGAATGATAAAGAACCAAAATTTTCAGAGTGCTGTGAAGAGAGTTCTGATTTGTGTTCTTACTTTTCACATGGAATTCAGTCCTGTGGGATTTTCATCGTCTTTCAATAAAAAAAACCCAAACCCACTGTATGTGGTATTGCTTCAAAGGAGATGAAAATTGTCTGCACCAAGATACATCACAATGAGAACTTGCTTTAGTTTTTAAGATACTTTGAAGGCCAAACCTTAGCAGTGAATAGACACTTTATACATTTTACAATTTAAGGTGCTTCTGAATGAAAAAATCCTTGTCGTTTAAAGTTTTAGGTTTTTGACTGTAATAAAATGAAGGGTTTTTATCCATAGCTATAAGTTTCAGTATTAATCTAGACTGATGTGTGCTATTTTTACATAGATACAGTATATAGATGTGGTTCCTATTAGAACAAATTGTATATTTTAGGCCCTGATCATTTAGACACGTGCTTGACTTTAAATATGTGACTTTAGGTCTCAATCCTGGAAACATATATGTGCTTAACTTTACTAACATGAGTAGTCTCATGGTAGTTAAGAACATGCATATGTGTTTGCAGGATCAGGCATTAGCTTGCACAGTAATTTTTTAGCACTTTTATTGCTTTTCATATTAGGAAAAGTGACAGGTAGAAAGAACTCAATGCACTTGAAGTCAGTAAGAATTTTTTCTGAGTAAGTAATGTAGGATATGCCCTATCTGATGTGCTTAGCTTTCATTATAAAGTGTAACTGTAATATTTTAGTGTGTTGCAGAAATATGATGTTGCATTTATTTATTATTACTACTGCATTTTTTAAAATGTTTTGTAAAAAGTTGATATTAATATATTGTGCATTGTAATAAAGTCTTTTAATTTTCTTAAATGTACCTATAGTATATTTTTGTAACATATAACACAGAACCATATAATCTATCATATTCACAAGGAGTGTTCAATTTTGAAATCTAAGGTCCTAGTCCAGCAACAGACTCTGTAAGACTGCCTTGACCATACAGAGCTGATTGCAGGATCTGGGGCTAAATGTAGATTCTTTTCTTACTGCAGTGCATTTGTTATGTGGGGCTGGGACACCAAAGATATGGGTTATATTCCCAGTTTTGCCACCTTGGGCAAGTCATATCCTGTCTCTGTGTCTCAGTTTCCCCATCTATGAAATGGGGATAATGATACCAACCACCTTTGTAAGTCCTTTGAGATTTACTGACCAAAAGTGCCATGTAAGAGCTAGATATCAGTATTATATGGCTGAGTTGATCACTCCATGTTATATGAACACAATTAT
>NW_020674902.1:0-1500 GCF_002925995.2 Terrapene triunguis
GCCCTGGGCCCAGCCGCCCTCCTCTCCGGTTCCTGCTGGGCCCCAGAGCACCGGAGCCGCTGCCGGCTGTGCACTGATTTCCGGAGCTATGTGACAGCTCGGCCCTGCCAGGACGCCTGTCGCGTGACCCCCCGGGCGAAGCCTCAGCCCTCTGCGGACACCTGCCTTGGCACCCTCTGCCTGCCTGTGGACAACAGCTCCTGCTGGGACCCGCCTCTCCTGTATATACCCCTCCAATCCCCATCCGGACTCTCCGCCGGGGCCTGGTCCCGGACGCGGCTACGCCAGAGCCCGGCGCCGTCGTCTGGATCTGAACTCTGTCGACCGGCCTCCCCCGGCCATGGCCGCCGGCTCCACCTGCCCGGGCACCGCCAGCGGGCGGCGCGGGGCCCTTCTGTTTCTTTTGCCTATTCTCAGCATGTGGCTGCGGGCGCGCAGCGTGTACCGTGTGTGGTAGAGACGATGCGTTGCGTTCTGTGAGCAGACTCCGCTGTCTGTCCTGTGTTAACCTCCCTCCCCCCCCCACGCCCCGGCTGAGTGCCGCCCCGGGGAGGATGGGGCCCGTGTCTCTCCACGGGGTGGGGATGGGGATGTGGAGGTTACTGGTTAAAAAAAGAGGAGAAACTGAGTTGCTCGGCCCCCGACCTGTCTGTCCTGGATTCTGTAGCTTTGGTTGAATAAAAGTATGCAACACGTCTGCAGCCCCCTTTCCGAGCCCGGTGCCGGGGGCCGCGGGGGGAGGGCTTCTGCTGGAATTCTTGGGGATAAGGTTGCCCGAGGCCGCCTGGTGCTGGCTTTCTGGGGGTCGCAGGGCTGCTATTATCGAGGCGTATTACAGTAGCGCTTCGCCCCAGTTGTGGCCCCGCACCGTTTGTGCTAGGCGCTGTGCATTATTTCTTAGGTGTATTACGGTAGTGCTGGGAGCCCCCGGCATGGCCCCGCACCCACTGTGCTAGGTGCTGTGCGTTATTTCTTAGGTGTATTACGGTAGCGCTGGGAGCCCCTGGCATGGCCCCACACCCACTGTGCTAGGTGCTGTACGTTATTTATTAGGTGTATTACGGTAGCGCTGGGAGCCCCCGGCATGCCCCCGCACCCACTGTGCTAGGTGCTGTACAAACAGGCAGGCCTGCCCCACAAGCGTCCAATCTCAGTACCAGACCAGAGACCCTAGATGGGCACGGGAAACGCAGCCAGCGCCAGGCCGTGTGATGGGCTCTGGCCTCCAGCAGCCTCAGCTAGCCGCATGGCTGCCCCTCTCTGCTCTGAGGGCCCCTTCTCACTCCCGCGTGCCCTGGGGCAGGATTTCCTCATTGTCCTGGGCCTATCTGGGGCCCTGGGCCCCAACCGCTGCCCCCATGGGGCCCTCTGCACCCTCCCTTCAGGACTCTGCCCCGTGCCGACACCGGCCAGCCGTAGAGAGGATTTGAAAGCCAGGGACTCTCAGAAAGGCCGGACGGGCTGAAATATCCATTCCCATGTTGATTGGTATAGAGGGGC
>NW_020674903.1:0-1012 GCF_002925995.2 Terrapene triunguis
TTGATGACTGTTCTTTTCTCTTCAGTGTCATTTGTTTTATCCAGGATGGCGGCATGCGGGGGCACCACTAAAAATAAGCTCACGGTCTCTAAGCCCGTCTGGGACTTCCTGACCAAAGAGGCCCCCTCCAAGCTGGTCAAGCTGAAGGAGGAGACCAAGCTGAGCATTCTGATCGACGGGGAGACCTCGGAGATCTACGTGCTGCAGCTCTCCACGCCGGCCCCCGGGGCCGGCAACGGCCTCTACCTGGCCCGCAAAGCCCTCAAGGCCCTGCTCAAGGAGACGGAGAAGGAGCTGAAGAAGGCGCAGCGGCAGAGCGAGCTGGTGGGGTGCATGGCCCTGCTGGACAAACCCGGGGGCGAGCTGCGCCCGCACGGGGCCGGCGTGGTCTCCCGGGGTCAGCAGACCACCGGGGCCAGGGCGGGGGGCACAGGAGGAGGTGGGGGGCTGGGGGGGGCGGCGGGCGGCTCGCGGGAGGAGGAGCAGGAGAGCCAGTGCCCCATCTGCCTGGGCGAGATCCAGAACGTAAAGACGCTGGAGAAGTGCCGGCACTCCTTCTGCGAGGACTGCATCACGCGGGCGCTGCAGGTCAAGCGGGCCTGCCCCATGTGTGGGCGCTTCTACGGGCAGCTGGTGGGCAACCAGCCCGAGAACGGGCGCATGCTGGTGTCCAAGGACTCGGGGCTGCTGCTCCCCGGCTACGAGAAATACGGCACCATCATCATCCAGTACGTCTTCCCGCCTGGCGTCCAAGGGGTGAGTTCTCCCCCGCCTCTGGCCCCAGCTCTGCCGCCCTCCCCCGCCTGGCTGCAGGGGGCGGGGGGCTTGTTGGGGCAGTCAGCTGCAAGTGGGGGGGTTCTGGGTCAGCTTCCCTGCCTCCCCAACCCCGGGCCACCGCCCCCCCCCAGCCCCCCCCCGGGCCCCCCACCCCCCCAGCCCTGCCGGTGCCCCTCAATCCCGACCTGCAGCCCCCTCCTAGCCCAGCCCTGGGCTCCCCACACCCCCAACCCTG
>NW_020674904.1:0-2110 GCF_002925995.2 Terrapene triunguis
TTAAAAGCTATTATTGTAGCTAGTGGAACAACTTCTATTTGTGAAATTTTTAAAATTTCCAAGTTATTTGTTTCAAAGTGTTTGAAATAAAGCCATTTTAATTTTTTTAAAGTCACATAATAATGTTTTTCAATGTAAATTTTGACTGTCAATATTTTCCTTCAAAACTTTCAATTTGAGGAGGGGTTCTGTTATTTTTTTAAACACAAAGAAGCTTTGTTGTTCTAAACATTTCAACCAGCTCTTATTCAGATAATAAATTCCTTTGCCTAGGGACCATAAACCCTGTCAATATCCAAAACATGGCATTAGCTATGTAACTTTTGATTTTGTTTTCTGTATACTGCATCTTCAAATTTTGGGAGATCAGCAGTCTGCTGGAGGCACCTGCCATTGTGTGTCCATTTCAGATGTATCCTGTCACAAGGACCCAATACGCTGCTTTCTTGTGAAGATTTCACTTTTGTTCTTGGGGTGTTTCCTCTCAATCTAAAATAAAATTCAGACAGAAACATGTTCTTGGTTCATTGGGGGGGGGGGGGGGGGGGGGGAGGGGAGGAACCAAACACACTGATTCTGTTATGCAGTTAAACTGCCAAAATCTTCTTTTAAGATCTCTGTACAATGAAGAAACATTTCCACAGCTTTTAGAGTGACTGATTTAAAAAGTGATTCAGTTAACTGTAACAAATTAGAGTTAAACAGCTTTGCCTTGTGTTTTGATTTACATGCTTCATCTGCAGTTACGCTGTTCCAAATGAGTCTTTGACAATGCCGTGATGCCGGGGAGTTGACTTTTCACGATGCAGGCACCGCATGCTGGGCAGCGGAGAGTCACATATAGATAACATGCTATGTCTTGCTCCGCCTGAGTTAAAAGCAGAACTGTTTTGTTTTATGCTTGCAATTGGTTGAAGGAGATGCCAATCAGGGCTGGCTCTGGCTTTTTGGCCGCCCCAAGCCAAAAAAAAAAAAAAAACGGGGCGGCCCGACGGCGGGGCGAAAGACCAAAGCAAGGAAAAAACAAAAAAAAACCAGTGATCTGTGCACCGGAGCACGGATGCAGGGGGACCGGCTAGTGGGGGGGAGGGGGAGGGAGCGGGTGGGGGAGAGAGAGAGAGAGAGGGGGGGGGGCAGGGCTACAGCGGGGCGCTGCCACGCAGCCCCTCCCACCGCACGCGGCCTGCCGGGAGGGCTCCGCTCCGGTTGGCGGGGAGGGAAGGATGAGGACTGCCCTGCCGGGCTTGCTGCAGGGCGCTCCTGTCCTCCGCGCCACCGCCCCCTACAGGGCGGCCGGAGCGGAACAACAACAAAAGAAAAAAAGCGGCCGTGCCGCCCTAGGATTGGGCGGAATGCCGCCTCGTTCAATTTGCCACCCAAGCACCAGCTTGCTCGGCTTGTGCCTGGAGCCGGCCCTGATGCCAATCATCTATGCAGCCTATAAAAATCATGACAGTTGGATAGTTTACCAGTGTGACCGGTCTCACAACTGGGCATTTTGGATAAACAAAACTGTTTAAAGACCCCATAATATATTAAAGCTTGCACAGAAAACAACCCACACGCCTTTGTTATAATAGTTTTCGGACTCCTTTGGATGCTGTAAGTGTGCGGTTCACTCAAACACTACAAGTCATTGCATGGAGGCACTGGGAATCCGAGAGAGAGAGAGAGAGAGAGAGAGAGAGAGAGAGAGAGTGTGTGTGTGTGTGTGAGAGAGTGTGAGAGTGAGATTTACATTCCTCACTTGGCACCTGAATGCCACAGGCCTGCAAATAGTGTGCGGCTGAGATCCTGATTTTAAAACTACATTTGAGCAGGCAGCATGTTCCAAGCTTTTCCAGTGCCAAATGTTTGTACTTAATTGCAAATGCCATCCAAATTTGAAAAGCCCAAGTACTGTGGCTATAGCCAGTGAATACAGCTCATTTGAGCGGCTATACTAGTTGCAGTAAAATTCACATTTAAAACTTGTGAGCAATTAATATGCAAAGTAGGCTCCAGTATTACATTTCTAAGAACCGAGAAAGGTCGACAGATGTCAATCTGCACATTTAAAAACGAATATCTCAAAAATTACCTTCGCTCTTCATAGTGGCGTACCATGGGT
>NW_020674905.1:0-4942 GCF_002925995.2 Terrapene triunguis
GGCTGCCTGGTAGCTTGGAAATAGTGTTATGTGTGACTATGTCAGTGATACAAGTTCAATCCCTATCTCATTTTCTCACTCCCAAAGATTGGACATGTCACAGGGTTGCCACATCCAGCATAGAAAGCCTTGCAACTCTTTGGGTAACTTTGATATGCTTGTGGAGGAATATTTGTCCTAGTTTCCTTGGCAGGGGTGCTATTGTGGTACAGTCCATCTTGTGGGGAGGATTTGATGAGTTTCTGCTAGAGGTGCGGTGATGGCCCACCTTTGCTAAATAGGGTTAAAATAAAAACAGAAATATATGGTCAGGTAAAACTCCGTTGACTTTCCAGAAGAGAGACGAAGTCAATGTCTCAAGCAGTGGCAGAACTTGAAACCATGTAGTTCATCCTCTCACCCCTGGTCTAAGCTAAAACAGATCCCATGGGAATGAAAGTAAAAGAGGGAGGTTAACAACGGAAATATCTACCAAAAATGTCTACAAGATAGAGTTAAAAAATATGCTATAGTGTGAGCTCATTGGTCTACTTCTAGTTCTCTGCACAGATAGGTAATGGAGCCAGGTTTAATGCTGAGTCCTATACTCTTGGTCCCCATAATAGCAGGACTGTGTGTGTGCTGTAGAGACATGCCAACCCTTGGGGGAAAGATAGGGCCTCATCATCACTCAGTAACAGCCTATGTGGCCATTTAAGGAGTTCTGAAGAGACATCCACCAAAGGCCCCCTTAGCAGGGTTAGGATGGTTTGAGGTAATCAAAGTGGTGAGGAGAAAAGGACAACATAGTTCCATCAGGAATATAAAGTTCCCAGAAAGGGGAAGAAAAAGAGGTTAGCTTTTGTGATTCTGCATCATATTGCTTATTGCCATGGAAGTACTTAATGTGAAATGTATGTCACAAAAGTTGGGTGGAAAATATCCAGTTAGAAACCACATTCTAATATCTATGACTCTTTGAGAGACAGAATTACATTTTTAACATGTATTTCCAGTTTCAGTATTAGTCTGTATATCACATCCTGCCTATTGTAAATTAGGTTTAACCACACAGCAGCCTTTAGTACTGGCTTCTGCCTTTCACAAAAAAAGTCAATCTTTTTTTTAACTGTCTGAGGTAATATTAGTCATTTTAGCTCTTTCCCATCTATTAAGGAGTGTGTAATACTTTGTGTATGTTAATCTGTCACAATTTTATTTCATGGTAATTGAAATTCATGAATAAAAATGCTGGCAACTATAGACTTAATAGTTCATATAGATGGATTTAAGAAAGGTGTATAAGATCAAACTCCATCCATAACTGAATTACTTTCTGGTGGTCATCTGTTCCAAGCCCAACCAGTGTTAGTTTCTCCCCATGGTATATTTTGAATCTCTTGCCCAAAGGACTTTTAAATGACTCAGAGCAATGGGGGTTACATTGTAGAGTCTTGAAATTTTAGTTTAGTAAAGCATGCCAAAATCCTGAGTACCGTATACGGCACTATAATATACAGTTCCTGAGAATTCATTCTGAATTCTTGAAAGAAACCATGGAATGGCCATCGACTCTTATTTTTTAATCCATTCATTAATGGAAAATTAATATTAAATCCAGCTCCATGAAATACCCAATTTGCATACAGCCCAAATTGTGTCTTGTTAACTGCAGTCCAGGCAGTAGCTGCAGAAAGGCTGCTCCGTGCCTGGAGCTTCAGGAGGAATTCTGGCTCAACCTGGGTATCCTGGGGAATATCTACTGCAATGGCAGTTCCACCACCCTTTGAAAGGCTCTAATGTATGCTCCCCAGCTGCCCAACCAGTGTGAAAATGCAATTTTGCCACATTTTTCTTCCCCTCCCTTCCCATATTCTGCCCTAAATAATAGGGGCTGATTTTGGCCCCTGCTTTGGCTATTATAGACTGCTTTAGTGGTGGATAGGGGCTGTACAGGAGTTGCAAGACACTGGGGCAGAATTCCCCTAGTACAGAAGCTGCATAGAGTGATGTAAATGGCCCTATGCTGCTTTCCCTGGGAAGCTCCAGGGCGAGAGGATGTATGCACATAATCTTGACTGCTATAAGGATTCAGGGTTGCTCTAAGGGTACGTCTACACTTACCTCCGGGTCCGACGGCAAGCAATCGATGTTCTGGGATCGATTTATCGCGTCTTGTCTAGATGCGATAAATCGATCCCGGATCGATCCCGGAAGTGCTCGCCGTCGATGCCGGTACTCCAGCTCAGCGAGAGGAGTACGCGGCATCGACGGGGGAGCCTTCCTGCCGCGTCTGGACCCGCGGTAAGTTCGGACTAAGGTACTTCGAATTCAGCTACGTTATTAACGTAGCTGAATTTGCGTACCTTAGTCCGAAGTGGGGGGGTAGTGTGGACCAGGCCTAACTTGCTCTGGGGCCCATTTCAGCCTCTACAGCAGTGAAGAATCCACAGGGCACAAATGTGATGGAAAGCCAGCTTCGTGGATTTGGGCACCCAAATACCAAAGGCCATTTCTGAAAATGTGGGCAGGTCTTCTGTGCTCTCATTCTCAACAGCAGCAATGAGTAGGAGCAGGAGCAGAAGGGAGGTAGCAGTGTCTAGATTCTATGCAGAAACATGACTCAAATATTTTCTGATATCAAACATGTTAGCAATAACTAGACTGGTTTATGGAGCCAAAACCTCCCCAGATTCACAGTATTTTGTATTCTCTGACTGTACTTAACCAGCTGTACTCATTGTATTGGAAACACCTTTAGATGGTCTCTATCTTTGTTCAATGGAGGCCTTAGGAAAACAGACAGTTTTCAAAATAAGCTTTCAAAATATGTTTGATCTAGTTTACTTTCTTTTGGGGAGAGGTGAAGGATAGAAAATATATATCCCCTGGTTTGCTTATGGTACAGAAATAAAGTGGTGATGTAAGAAGAAGAAGAACAGTACAGAAACAAAATGTTTAGTATGTGTGGAGAAAAGGGAACTCACATACACAAAGAAGACCAAGAACGCAGGCATGGTTAAGCAACATGTGAAATTAATATTTAACGTGCCTGTTCTAATGAGTTGACAGGAAACAGACTCATGGGATTTTGCTTGTGGTACAGATAAGTCACAGGCTAACACTCCAGAAACATCCCATGTCTTACTTTTTCATGAAACAAAATAGTGCACAGTCACTGGCAGGCAAAGAGTTCAGTTTTGTTTATTCAGCCTAATTATGTTATGTGCTGTTAATTGTGCATCTTGCTTTGACTCATAATTAATCTATCTAAGCCTCAAACAGCTGCTAGCTCCATTCCTACTAGTGCACCTTTTCCCTCTTCTCACCTCCTAAATGACCTACAACTACTCCAAAATTTTTGATACATACAATTTGATTTTGCGAATTTGGTATTTGGGCACCCAGCTAGGGTTAACCCTCACCATTACAAAAATAAATTCTGTGTGTACGTTCCATTACTCTGATGCCACTGACTTCAGTGGGCATTGGACTGGACCTTTATGTCCCGATTCAGCAAGGCCTAACATTTTGTTTCTGTACTGTTCTTCTCCCTCTTACATCACCACTTTATTTCTGTACCATGTGATTGAAATCTGTACAGCTGGTTATCCTGCTTAAAGTTAGGCATATTCTTAAAAACCCTGATGAGTCAGGCCGTAGTGCTCAGAGCTTTATTAGCTGGCACATACATGGATACCTTTTAAGATCTGTCCTTCCTATTACCTTTATAATTGTGCACGAAGCCAAAGTTTTCCTTTTGTTTACCTGAAGGATTCAAACCTAACTTCAATAACAGTTCTGAGTAACTAAAATCCTTGAGTCCTTGTGTCAAACTGCCCTCTGCATGTATCTTCTTTTATCATTTGCACACTTAAGGTATCTGCACATAATCTAATTTAATGAATGTAATACCAAAGCTCACTGAGTAAATGTGAAGAATACATCAATCCACTTCTGAGCGTGTGCTATTAATAATACTTGATAGATTCAGCCAACATGGCTGTTAATTTTTGTTCCTAACCATATGTGATTTCAAATGATGAAAATTTGGTTTAGAGGGGTATTTTAGCACCCTATTCGGGGGATGATAGGTGTCACACATACCCATTTGTCTCAGTCCGATAGTGGTCTTACTGAGAAATGGCCCATAGCTAAAACAGAAATTCTCTCTTTTCACATACACAACATCAATTACAAGGTTTAATATTGATTTCTTGTCGACATTCTGGAGGTTAAATGGGGGGGAAATGCCTTTTAAAGCTAATGCACAAGATAGTGATTTGACAAGAATGCAAAGCACTTATTATTATTTTTAACTTTGCATATCTGACTAAATACTCAGGAAGTTTAGACAATAGGGATCACCTGCAAACTAAAGAAACAGGGTGAGAAGTTTAGCTTGCTAACTGATTTTCCCCCCATATACTTACAGGGCTTGATCCTTAGCTCATCGAGAGCAAAGGAAGTCTTTCCAGTGGATCAGGCCCATACTGAGGATCCTTTCATTGAATTTGTTTGTATTCTTTATCTTCTCATATGCAAGTTATTTGACAGGTTTTAAAATTTAACTTTCTCTCAACTTCCCCTGGGCATTTACTGTTTGAAGCCAGGCTAACCACAGCTTAGCTAGACAATGAGTATATGCTTAGATTTAAGTAATTCTATTGGCGTTGGGAATATACATAAAAGGCCACAGGGACTGAACCATATAGAATTACTGGAATTTATTCATTTATGATTCATCAGCTAATTGGTGCATTTTCACTTTTCCTGTAGAATCAGCAGCTAATGTGGGCAACCAAGACAAATTTTATCCAGTAGTAGCAAAAGTAAGTGTGGAGGAAAAAGAAGGATTGACACATGGATAATAGTGCACATTCATATTTTGTGCCAGAAGCTACAGTTTATATTGTAAAAAGAACAGGAGTACTTGTGGCACCTTAGAGACTAACAAATTTAT
>NW_020674906.1:0-3991 GCF_002925995.2 Terrapene triunguis
GAGGTCAACCTAGATTCATCATTCACGGCTGTGAAAAGTGTCACGCCCGATGTGATGCAGTGAGATTGAACTAACCCCCACTGTAAAAGCAGCTCGGTCCACTCAAGATTCCTCTGTCGACCTCGCCTGCTGCCTCTCGAGGGCGTAGATTTACTGCGGTGATGGAAAAACCCAATCCATCGCTATACTACGTGTCTACACTACAGCACTGCCGCTGTACCTCTGGAGCGCCTGCAGGGCAGACATACATTCAGGGTTTCTTGCTGTAACTTTTGCGGTAGGGGAGTAGTTTCCAGTTATAAATCGTGCTAGGTTGAGGCTATGTCTGCACTACCATAGAATCCTAGAATCTTAGGGTTGGAAGAGACCTCAGGAGGTCATCTAATCCAACCCCAACACCAAGCCTATGCCAGCATAGAATTCCAGCATAGATATGCTGGCACAGACCCCTAGTGAAGGTGGAGCATACGATAACGGAAGGAGTTTCCCTGTCCGGGTAGGAACACCACCTCCCTGAACGACGTTAGCTACGGTGACAAAAGCACTCTAGTTAGCGTGAATGAGTTTCTCCAGCTTCAGTGCTCTCAACTCAGGCTTGGTCTACACTTGAAAGCGATATCAGCATAGCTACATCGGTCAGGGATGTGAAAAAAACCCACATCCCTGACCAACAGGGCTACGCGGACAGAACCCCAGGGTAGAGGCAGATGTAGATGTCATCTGAGCTAACGGGGGCCTGCTCTACTCTTAACAAATTAGATTGACCTAGCTAGATGACTCAGGGCTGTGAAAAATTTCACACCCTGAGCAATGTAGTTAGGTTGACCTAGCCCCCAGTGTAGACACAGCTTCGTCGATGGAGGAATTCTTCTGTTGACCTAGCATCTTACGTCGATGGAAAAAGCACTTCTGTCGATGTGGGAAGCGTCTACACTATGGTGCTACAGCAGCACAGCTGCAGTGTCATAGCTCTGCCACTGGAGCACACACAGACCCAAAGTTCAGGGAGGTGGTGTTGCCTTCTGTTGCCGTACCCTGCATCTACAGCAGGGGGCTGCATTGTTACGCCCACATAGGCTTTGTAGCGTAGACGTAGCCAGGTAGTGATTCAGTGTAATTTCTAGACAACTCAAGACTAAACCTGCTATTGAAATATAAATACACATTGTACGTGTGAGTCATCCAGAGGGTTTTAACTCAAGTAAACCAAGTTGTCAATTGCGTAAACCACACATGGATACAAGTCATTTTGCTGCGTTATCAGTTGGAGCTGGCATGGAGGTGGTTTCTCCAGCTCAGCTTCACCGTTCCAGTGACTGGCTCTAGAGACGGAGAGGGAGTTCATTCAGGTGATTCACTCAAGGTGCTGTGACAGCCATACGCCTGTTCTCTGGGGGGATTTCTTGGTGGTCTCCCTAGATAGGGCTGTAAAAGAGAGTTAATAGGGTGCTTGTCAGAGACAGGACTTCCGTTGTTAGCCAGCAGGGGGTGTTCTCCCTGGCTAGGTGGTGATGGTCCCACTCACTGTCTCTTTCATGCAGACGTTTTGACTTCAGGAATTGACATGTTGAACAACACGGGACGTTTTGTACCTTTTCTGTAACTCTGCTGGGTAAAGCTGATGTGGGCCAACCAGGAAATGACCCATACTCATGGCAAAATCTTGGAATATTCAACCAGGATCCGAGTTGTGTCCCTTCTCATTATCCAATGAGAAAACAAGGCCTCTTGCAACTTTGGAAAACTCCAGGATCTTTATGTAAAACACCTTGTGCCACCCCAGTTGGTATCAGACCTGTGGGGTCATGCACTGAACATCTGCTGGCTCAGTTCCGGTCAGTAACTTACTGCCATAAGTTACCTTCCATGACCCACCTGCCTTGTGCTCCTTTGGCCAATTTTGCATGACTCCACACTCTTTCCATCAGCACTCTTAGCTGTTTGCAGAAATGTCCATCTGGAAGTTGGAACAGAATCTCGATGGAAAGTCTCTTCCCACTCCTGGATGGCTCTGTCCTTGGGTCGTAGTTCTTCACCCAGCCATATACAGTCATTTCACTCATTTGCTTCATCTGTCACCAACAGGAGAGAACAGTTAATGAAATAACACTAACAGCTCTACACACCTCCGTACCAGGGCTTGATTATTCCCTAGACCTCAGTGACGAGGTCAATAGTGTCGCTTCACACATGAAATGCCTTCTGGTGCACCTGCCATGCACCCAGATCATCAGGCCGCATGGTCAGTTAGGCCTTAGAACATTTTGGTTGGTTGTTCTTAAAGATTTACACTTCACATTGGCTTTTCCCCCCTGCCATCTGAATGCATCAGCTTCTTTAATAGCAAAGAGACACCTAGTTAGCGAGACCTTTGTTAGAGGTTAGTTATATATATTTTGATTGACCATGTTTCTATATGGGACTGAAATCCCACCTCTAGTGGCTTTGTGGAGAAGTGAGTATATTTGCATGGCTGTGTGTGTGCCTGTCAGTGCAGTGGATCAGAGCCCACCATTCCCATGACCCTGTGTGCAGGCAAAGATGTGCACTTGCCGTGACCAACAGATCCCATACCCAGATGTGCCCAGCTGCAGAAGTATGAACCTAGCATCCATTTGGACTCAACAGCTCGGCCCCGCACTAGGCTAGTGCCCACAGACAGGTTCCTGGAGGGGATGGCTGAGAGCAGAGGGTTCTTCTTTCACCTCCAGACAAAGGCAGAGACAGATGCGCCGGCTGAGAGCTGAAGGGAGACGAATTCAGGCTGGGAATAAGGGGCCAGTGTTTACCAGGGAGGGGTTTACCACTGGAACAGGATCAGCTCCCCCAGGGACGGAATGGATTCTCCCTCACTGTGAGTCTCTCTGTGGAGATGGGGCGTCCCTTTCTCGAAGCTCCGCTCTAGCTCAGCCAGCAGTTACTGGGCTGGCGGCAGGAATCACTGGGGGAGATTGGGAATCACATTGGGCCCTGCTGCCCGTTATATGTATGAATCCCTCTGCACAAAGACAATAAGATTTTCAAGCTCTTCGGGGCTTGGCCTGTCTCTGTTCTGTGTCCGTACAGCGCCTGGCACAGGGGCCCTAGGTAATAACTCTGCTAGCTCCCTTGGCACCCAACAGAAATGGCCCCTCCTGAGCTGGGACCATTGGTGTAAACACCCCTCTGGTGCCATCACCGGCACGCTTAGAGCCCTGGCCTGCTAGCGGCAGGAGAGAGGCGCCTGTCCCTGGACTGAGGGAGTAGCTGCACGGGGCTGATGCTCTGCATAGCTAGGTAGTAGAGTGAGACACGTGCCCACACACACATGCAACCTCACGCACAAGGGAAGGTTAGAGCAGCGCAGGGGCTCGTGAGCTCTGCAAGCCGGGGCCGGGGGTAGTGGGTTTGTGCAGAGGGAAGGGCTGGGAGTCTGGACTCCTGGCTTCTATTCTGTGGCACATCTTATTGTATTCTGTGATGGCCTGGCTCAGTATTTGCAGTAGAAGCCCCGCTTCTTTGATCCAGCAGTTCAGCTGCCTTTAACAAGGAAACTCAGTCCCTAGCTGTTAGGGTTCCGAGTGAAACGCTTGGAATATAAACGGTGGCGTAGCCATGGCAGTGACAGCTGCCTGTGTCTGCAGAGAGTCTGAGACCATCGCTCCGCGAGGGCTGAAAAGTGTCCGTGGGAGGTCTGTTGATTGTGAAACCTAATGGTGCCAATTTAAACACGGTGGGGAAATTTTGCTGCTAATCTTCTTAGCCCCAAAGTCCAGGGACTGCATTGATCCCGAGATCCCAAAGCAGTACCTAGCTCTCTGACTGTCTCCATCTTATTCAGCCCTGTGTCTGTCTGGGTCTGCAGGCCCTTGTGTGGGGATCAAGTATCAGGGGGTAGCCGTGTTAGTCTGTATCTTCGAAAACAACAAGGAGTCTGGTGGCACTTTAAAGACTAACAGATTTATTTGGGCATAAGCTTTCGTGGGTAAAAACCCCACTTCTTCGGATGCAT
>NW_020674907.1:0-1331 GCF_002925995.2 Terrapene triunguis
CTGGAGTTCTTTTGGCCAGGACTGCACTGGGTCTCTGTGGGGGTCCTCCATCTGCCCCTGGAGGAGGGAGGGCAGGGCCTGAAGTGCCTCCGCACTCAGGTCCATGTCTTCCGCCTCCAGGCCCTGCAGAGGCCCTTTTATGGTGCAGGTAGTCCGGCGTGGAGAGTACTGGCGCACGCCTTCCTGCGCCGCTTCCGAGGGCTCCGATACGACCGGCAGCTCTTTTATCTCGATCCGAGAGGTCTTCCGCGAGACCTCTCTGGGCTGCCGGTCTTCTACCAGGACCTCCTCCGGACCTGGAAACTGTTCTCAGCGACCAGGTCCGTGGCGGCCACCGGGGGGGCAGATCTCCTCGCGGAGCCCCTGCTACACAACCCCCAGCTTCGTGTGCAGGTGGCGGAGTCCCCCGCGGTGCGCCAGAGGTTGGTCCTGGCAGAAGTCACTAGAGTCGGAGACCTCCTGGACTATGACCGGGGAGTCTGGCTGGATCCCCTGACGCTCGCTCGGCGCATGGGGCTCTCCAGGCCTTGTACTCCCCGGCGCGTACTTCAGGAGGTGAGGGCCGCTTTGCCGCCCGCTGCTCGGGTCTACCTCGACCAGGTCCTGCACGAGGGCACGCCCCGCCCACCCTCCACCCCTGGTCCTCCGGACCTCTTTATCGGGCCCCTGCCCCGTGGACCCAACCGGCCTCCCCGCCCCTTCTCCGTGAGCCGGCTGCACAACTTGCAGCCGGTTCGTTTCCTGACCGCGCCAAGGAAACATCTATACACGCTCGTGCTCCACACTCTTCACTTCCTCACCCTCGTGTCCCGCCCCGATACGAAGTGGCTGGACCTCCTGCCACCTGTCGAGGGTGAGAAGCCCCGGTGGGCCAGCCTCTATTCCACCTTGGTCCCGAGGCCCGCCGGGGATGTTAGTTGGCGGCTCCTTCATGGAGCCGTGAGCACGGGCGTGTACTTGGCGCGGTTTACCCCTGTCCCTGACACCTGTCCTTTCTGCGGCGTGAGGGAGACCCTGGCTCACGTTTACTTAGAGTGTGCCAGGTTGCAGCCCCTACACCGGCTCCTCACCGACATTCTGTTGCGTTTTTGGTTACACTTTTCCCCTCACCTTCTCATTTATGCACTCCCTATCCGTGGCCCCACAAAGTCGCGGGACCTCCTGGTCAACTTCCTCTTAGCCCTGGCTAAACAGGCCATCTATAAAACCAGGGAGAAGAGGTTGGCCGATGGAGGTTCCTGTGACTGTGGGGCCTGTTTCCGATCCTCTAATACAACACTACCCCTCCCCCCAATTAATCCCCATAGCTATAGGCTATTCCTAATTTTGGG
>NW_020674908.1:0-3396 GCF_002925995.2 Terrapene triunguis
CTTTAAGGTGCCACCAGACTCCTTGTTACTAAATTTAAGAGTTTCTCATCTCATTTCAAGTAATCTTGCTGTGATGTTGATCTCTCAGGATTAGTTGTGATTGCAATACCTAAGGTTGTATAATTACCTAATGTTCTTTAGTCAAAAGTGTCCTAGCACCGAAGTACTTGGAGGGAAGGAGGGTGGGTGTGGGAGGTTGAAAGGGAAAGACAAGAAGGGAAAAAAGAGAAAAGAGGGGTTACATTGTTTTTGATAATGTTGTTCTATGGATAGTTTGTCCTGCTGTAATCAGAAATACTGTTTCCTTTGAGCCTGTTAATTGCAGATCCATACGATAATGTTAGTGTGGTTCTTTAAGACTGGGTTTAGTGACTCTCAAATGTAGCCCATGCATCAAAGGATGAAAGGGATAGCAGTAGTGTTTGCTTAGGGAAAAAAAGCTTTAAAAAACTTACAAAAAATTGCTTTTAAGAAAAGCCACAGAAGCCAGTCCCGCCCTCGGTGAGGTTAAACCACACCCTTGTTGCAGAGTTGGCTGAGAAGTTTGTACATGTTGCTGGAAGATCATTGCAGGGACTGTTTTCCCCTGACTATTCCTTTTTTTAGCTTGCAAACCTCTTGTAAACAGGATGTAAAGCACCAGAAAACCATGAGTTTCTGCTTCTTTCTCCTAGTTGCATACATTTGGTAGTGACATGGAGGGAAATGCTGCTTAAATGAAGAACTTCAGACATGTACATGTCTGGGCTCTTTGGTTCAGTTAGATTAAACAGATATCAAAACATCTCCTTTTCATAAGAGGTAATGTAATTAGGAACATTTTGATTACACACTAGACTCTTAAATTGTCCTGCAGCTATTTTAATATACAACCTAATTAAATCTATTTCTCCTGGCCATGAGCCAAAAAGAAATAAAAAAGAAAGTATATGGATTTTAATACATGACGCAGAAGAGGCTGGAGTTAGAAGGTCAACCTTAGAAAGTGGAAGTTTAGTATTAGTTCTTCTGAGAGAATCTTGAAAGCCTTTTTCAAACCTCAGTATGGAAAGAGTTGACCTTGAGGTACACTAAGGAATAAGGGAGATAGACAAAGCTTTACTAGTTTTCATATCTTTTTAAATACATGCTTATAATTGGATTCTCCTGCTCATATATATCCATAGATCCATTTACATTCAAAGGCTTCTTCTCCTACTTTCACAATCTATTGCAATCTGTTATTACAATTCATACTATATCATTGCTTTTTCTGGGCCATATAAAGGCCATCAATTTGAATCCTAGGGATTTTCCATGTGTTCCCAAAAGGCTACAGAAATGTGCATTGCTTGATGAAAGTTGGCTTAGCTGACATTTTTCCTTCTAATAAGATGATTTGTGTCTTCACAATACATATTCACTTTCACAACATAGGCTCACTTGGGCTCTTGAGGATTGACTGCAACATGCCAGAAACTGTTTTCATAATACCAGTTTAAAAAAAAAAAAGCTTACATTTTAAAGATCTTTCAGCAACCAAGTGTGAAAAATTGAAGGAATCTGTTAACATATTGATTGCTTTGAGCACTATTTTAAATGAGCTTTCTGTTCCCCTCCATATGGTTTTCCATTAAATTTAAATACATTAAAGTTCAATTATCTGGAAGAGATGTGCTGAGTCCTTCTCAAGATGCAGGATGAATTTATCACCCAAATCTTCCCTGTCACAAATTCATCAGAATATCTGCCTTTGGGTATTGTGAATGCCACTATACCCTACAACTTTCTCTTTCAGGCAAGATTTCAGCACAGGTGCCAAGCACGCTTTCAGAAATAGCCTCATGATTGAAAAAGACTATCTTTCTGCACTACCTCGTGAGTCATGTTTCCAAAAAAATGCTCAGTTGGAGAGGCACCATGTTGACACAACAGTTTTCACTCTGCAAAGATATAGCAGACATAAACAGGTGGGTGTGCCACCAGATGGCTACTTTGATTCTGACAAATGTAACGTGTTTCTGCTCATTGGCTGCGCATTACTCTGGGGAAAATAACATTTTTATTCTCATTAACTGAACTGGGTGTAAAAAAACGTATTCCCCCACCCCCGCCAGTATTGTACTTTTTGCTTTGGTATATATTCCAGTGACCTATAACTGGTTTCTCTGTCTACCTCGCTATCAGTGTCTAATTAATAGAGCTGTACAAGGAAAATGGCCCAGAGCATGACAATGACAATATTGCCTTTTTTCTTAGAGTTTGTGCAAAAACAATTTTGTTCCCGCACATTAATTTTGGAGCAGTTTGACGCTCTCTGGTAAAGCTAGTTTGCTATAACAAGGAGAAGGATGGTATGGGAGCTAGGGTGTGAGCTTGGGAAGCCTGGGTTCAAGTCCCTGCTCTGTCACACACTTCTTATGTGACCATGTGCATGTCACTTAGGCATGGATTCATAATGGGAGTTAGGAGGTGGTGGTACTGCTGCTGCTCACCTTCCGACTTTTAACCCAGTGGTTAGAGCACTCACCTGGGATGTGGAAGATCCAAGTCCAACTACCCTCTCTGCCTGAGGGATGGGGGGGAGAGGGTTTGAAGAGGGGATCCCCTGCCTTTCAGGAGAGTGCTCTAGCCATTCAGTTATGGGGTATTCTGGTGAATACCCTGTTGAAGGTGTTCCACTGTGTTTCAGTGGTCATTGGGTCTCAGAGAGAGAGAGACTGACTGTTGTTAAGGCACCTGTGTGGGAGACCCAGAGTCCAGCCCCCTGTTTCAATGACTCATTCCAGTTTGGATAAATAATGAGGTTCCCCTCAGTCTCACCTGCTGACGTTTTTCAAGTAGGAGTAGAGAGGTTATTTTACCTCTCTATTTGGCACTCGTCTGACTGCTGCTGGAATAATGTGTCCAGTTCTGGTGTTCACAGTTCAAGAAGGTGGTTGATGAGTTAGAGAGGATTCAGAGAAGAGCCAAAAGAATGATCAAAGAATTAGAAAACATGCCTTTTATAGTCAGGGCGGGTGCAAGGATGTTTCGCGACCTAGGCGAAACTTCGACCTTGCGCCCCCCCCCCCCCCAGCCCCTGCTCCCCCCCCCCCCTCCGCCCTGAGGCCCCCCCCCCGCAGCAGCCCCCCCCCCCCGCCCTCACGCCCCCCCCCCGTGGCAGCTCCCCCCGGCCCGGGGAGCCGTGCGGCAGCTCCCCGCCCCAGCTGACCTCTGCTCCGCCTCGTCCCGAAGCATGCTGTTGCCTCTCCACTTCTCCCGCCTCCCAGGCTTGCGGCGCCAATCAGCTGTTTGGCGCCGCAAGCCTGGGAGGGAGAGAAGCAGAGCGGGGCGGCGTGCTCAGGGGAGGAGGCGGAGCAGAGGTGAGCTGGGGTGGGGAGTTCCCCTGCATGCCACCCCCCCCCCCCCCCCCCC
>NW_020674909.1:0-3034 GCF_002925995.2 Terrapene triunguis
TGTCTAGATGGTGCTGTTCAAATATTATGAAAAATGACCCCTACTCTTCACCAGCTGAGCACAATGGGATCAATTAAGTTGTGTTGCACTGTCTCAATTTTTTCCAGTTTTTGGTTGCATAGCTTGAAAACAGGTGGTTGAGACTTAGGTAGTTTTTTGTGTTCGTAGTGCAGCTTCTAAAGTCCTTACTTTTATGAGTTTTCAGCACCTTTAAAACTTCCTTTAGTCTTATAATTTCTCATAATAGAAAATGTCATCACTTATTTAATAAAAATATCTATTTTTCCATTAGGAAAAATAAAGAGCATAATAAAACTAACCTCTGAAATTCAAGTCTACCAAGATCAATAATTGTTCTAAAAGGAATAATAAACATATGACAATATTTATCTCAACTATTATTTCCTACTTGTAACCCTCAACGTTAGGTGCCTGAGCCACAGAGTTCAGAACCGGACCCAAAGTTCCCTAAAATCTGGAACAGTTTGGAACTAGCTTTTTGGTTCAGACTCATCCCTACTCAATATATACATAGGTATAGCTAGTCAAAATGATGACAATCAAAAGGACATGGGAATAGCAGGGTACAAAATATATAGGAATGACAGAGTAAGTCAGGGATCGACAACCTTTGGCATGCAGCCCATAAGGGAAATCTGCTGGTGGACCGGGACGGTTTGTTTACCTGCAGCGTCCATAGGTTCGGCCGATCGCAGCTTGCATAGGCCGCGGTTCACCGTTCCAGGCCAATGGGGGCTGCAGGAAGCGGCGGCCAGCACATCCCTCAGACCACGCCGCTTTCCGCAGCCCCAAATGGCAATCTGCGGCCAGTGGGAGCTGCGATCAGCCGAACCTGCGGACACTGCAGGTAAACAAACCATCCTGGCCCACCAGCGGATTTCCCTGACAGGCCGCATGCCAAAGGTTGCAGATCCCTGAAGTAGGTCATGCTGGGGGTGGGGGGGAAAGGCACTATACGTGAAAAAAAGCATAGCCAAACACAGTAAAAATTTTAAATGAATCAAACTGTACCATAGAATCTCTAGGGATAGACATTCCCTACTTGCATAATAAGAGTGTAGCAGTAGGAATACACTACCGGCCACATGACCAGGATGGTGATGATGATTGTGAAATGCACAGGGAGTTTAGCGAGGGTATAAAAATAGACAACTCAATAATACTGGAGGATTTCAACTATCTCCATATTGACATGTCATGTCAGGATGGGATGCAGAGATAAAGTTTCTAGACACCATTAATGACTGCTTCTTGGAGCAGCTACACCTGGAACCCACAAGGGGAAGAGGCAATTCTTGGTTTAGTCCTAAGTGGAGCACGGGATCTGGTCTAAGAAGTGAACATACCTGAACCTCTCAGAAATAGCAACCATAATATAATGAAATGTAACATAGGGGGGGGAATGCCAAAGTTTCTATCTGTTTTGCTTCCAGTGACTCAGATTAGTCAGTCACCATGTTAAAATTGCACCAAATTGTTAGGATGTGTTTTTTCTCCCGTTTTCTGATAACTCTACATTTTCTGCAATATCATTTTAACACCCTACTAGTTCTAGCTCTTCCAGTTTGTGAGTAATTCTAGATGTGGTGCTTTCCATTAAAAATCATTTTATCAATTACGCATGGATCACAGATTTTATATTAAAATATTCAGTGATCCTAATCCTCAAAGTTTTGCAGCAACACATGGCTTCTTAAATGACTGACACATGGTGCATGTTTAGCTCCATTATGCTTTATAATCACCCAAGGGAATAGCTTTTGATGGCACTATATAAACTGTAACCATCATAATTAAATATGAAAACATACTGGTTAGTATCATAGTGGCATGACAGTAGTCATAAGCAAAAATACGTGGTTAGAGAATAGATCAAGATGCAGAACTTCTAGCCAACTATAAAACAAATTGCTGTATCACCCTTGGTTTTCCAGGAGCTTCACAGAGTGAAGCCTGCAAGCTACATGGAAACTTTTAAAAAAACACCATAATAGAGGCTCATATTAAATATATACCACAAATTTAAAATAATTCTAACAGGACCAAATAAAATGCTACAATGGCTACACAAAAGAGTAAAAGTAGGGGGTTAGAGGCAAAAAGGCATCCTTTAAAAATTGAAAGTCAAGTCCTACTGAGGAAAATAGAAAGCAGCATAAATTCTGGCAAATCAAGTATAATTAAACAGGTCAAAAAGACTTTGAGGTGCAACTAACCAAAGACTCAAAAATTAACAGCAAAAAAAAATTAAGTACATCAGAAGCAGGAAGCCTGCCAGTGGGTCCATTGGATGATTGAGATGCTAAAGGAGCACTCAAAGAAGACAAGGCCATTGCAGAGAAGCAGCTCAATGGATTCTTTGCATCTGTCTTCACTGCAGAGGATGTGAGGGAGATTCCCACACCTGAGCCATTCTTTTTAGGTGATAGATCCGAGGAACTGTCCCAGATAGAGATGTCAATAGAAGAGGTTTTGGAACAAATTGATAAATCAAACAGTAGTAAGTCACCAGGACCAGATGGTGTTCACCCAAGAGTTCTGGAGGAACTCAAATGTGAAATTGCAGAACTACTAATTGTGGTATGTTACCTATTATTTAAATCAGCTTCTGTATCAAATGACTGGAGGATAGCTAATGTGAGGCCTCTAGAAAATACTGTAAATCAGTGTGATTTATTTATTCTATCGATTATGTGCAAGGAAGCACTAACATCTTCCTAGTTTCCACTTTCAATTATTCCTAAGACTCACCACCCAACTTTTTGCTGTAGTGCAGGGGTCGGCAACGTTCGGCACGTGGCTCGCCAGGGTAAGCACCCCGGCGGGCCGGGCCAGTTCATTTACCTGCTGACGCGGCAGGTTCAGCCGATCGCGGCCCCCACTGGCCGCTTGTTTGCCGTCCCGGGCTAATGGGGGCGGCGAGAAGCGGCGCGGGCGAGCGATGTGCTGGCCGCGGCTTCTCGCCACCCCCATTGGCCCGGGACGGCGAACCGCGGCCAGTGGGGGCCGCGAT
>NW_020674910.1:0-4325 GCF_002925995.2 Terrapene triunguis
AACGGCTCTCAGGGGCGGGCACTGGCTGGCAGAGTCCTGGTCCCCCCTGGAGTCCTTTAGAGCATAAGAGCGGCCATACGGGGTCAGACCAATGGCCCATCTCGCCCAGTATCCTGTGTTCCGACAGTGGCCAATGCCAGGTGCTCTAGAGGGAATGACCAGAACAGGGAACCATCAAGCGATCCATCCCCTGTCACCCATTCCCAGATTCTGGCAAACAGCGGTTAGGGACACTTCAGAGCATGGTTTTGCGTCCCTGCCCATCATTGCTAATAGCCATTGGTGGACCTATCCTCCATGAACGTATCTAGTTCTTTTTTGAACTCAGTAATACTTTTGCCCTTCACAACATCCTCTGGCAACGAGTTCCCCGGGTTGACTGTGTGTTGTGTGAAGAAATAGGTCCTTTTGTTTGTTTTACACCTGCTGCCTATTAATATCATTGGGTGACCCCTAGTTCTTGTGTTGTGAGAAGGGGTAAATAACACTTCCTTATTTATTTTCTCCACACCATTCCTGATTTTATAGACCTCTATTATATCCCCCCTTAGTCGTCTCTTTTCCAAGCTGAAAAGTTCCAGTCTTATTAATCTCTCCTCATATGGAAGCTGTTCCATACCCCTCATCATTTTTGTTGCCTTTTTCTGTACTTTTTCCAATTCCAATATATCTTTTCTGAGCTGGGATGACCAGATCTACAGGCCCTGTTCTAGATGTGGGCGTACCCTGGATTTCTTCCTTTAGTCCCAAGGCCAGGCAGGGTAAGGGATGAAACTCACGGTACCTGGTGTAGGTGGTGCCCTGCATGTGAGGAGAGCCCTGCAGCTGTGACCTGGGAGCTCTGAGCAGCCCAGAGGGAGAGCAGGGCCAGTTACATGACACGGAGCCGGGAAGGTACAAAAGGACGTGATGGGGAGAGCGTCCAGATCTGCAAAGCCCGGCCAGGGAGAGACACTCCGCTGTCTTGTTCTCCGGAGCAGCTCCTCTGGCTCTGTGCGGATCTCACAGAACAGGCACGTCTGTCGCTGCCCTGAACAATCCTTTAGGGCTCAGATCCCTTCTGTAAATATATTTTAAGGCTATTGCTGCGTCACTGGTCTGTCTGTCTAAGCTTTTATCCTGTGGGACCGGAGCACGTGTGTGTGTTGCTGGGGGCGGGCTCTGAGCCTGGCCAATGCTGCACTCCCTGTTTGCCAGTCAAGGACTGTTACACTGTTCAGACAGCCCCATTCCTGTCTGCCCACCCCTCTGAGCTCTCTCTGCTTGGGGCTGGCTTTGTGACCCTGGCTGGCCCAGTGCCACTTGGAGCTTGGCTTTTACTCTTTGAAGGGCTAATTCATCCTTCTCCCCACACCCGCCATGGTGCACAAATGTGCGAGGCAGCAGAGCCGGAAAGGTCGTGCTGCATGGCGGTGGGAGGATGGAGGGGAGCCTGCCCAGATTCATTCCCCACAGCCCAGTGTACCCTACAGGGCTCCTCTAGCCCAGTGTGCAGGGGAGTTTCAGCTGAAGCCAGTGGACCTGTGACCATGGAGAGCCAAACACCTGCGCTGCAACCCGTCCCCTGCCCATTGCAGTGCCAAGTGCGGGTGCCCAGGGCTCTGTGTGTTCTGCCCCTCTGAGGCGGGGGGAGGGGCACACGCAGACCCCCTGAAAGCCAACCACAGGAAGGAATCATCAGCAACAGCAGAACTGGGGCATGCGTCTGATTAAACAAACGTGAATTCACTGCTTCACTGGGAACGTTCAATCCTTCCAGCCATCATTGAATTGTGATAATCGGTTGGATCTTATCTGTGGATAATTTTAAAGCAGAAAGTACTTTACTGAAGCACGCCCCACTGCCTGAAATGGGTAACAAACATCAGTCAAGCTCGGCTATTTAATGAATCACTAAATATCCATGTACAAGGATTTAAACAAGGATAGAGGCTTCTTGTATTTCTGGGAAAGCAACCGTGGTTAGTACCCCTGAATTGCGCTCCACAGAGCGGTAGCCAGCAATCGTCATCGTACTGCCCAGTGCCTTACTCTGCTCTTGTGTGTGTTCCTGGGGTCTGGGTTCAAATCCTCGTTGCCTCTGGACTTGCAAGAATGAATCTAGGAGCTGTGCCATCGTCTGTTCTGGCTGGAAAAATGTTACTAATTCAGCTGTGGTTCTTGCTCTTTCTGAGATTTGCTCTCTTCATGCTGCCTTCTTCCTCTGATCTTTCTTGAGCCTCATCTTCCTTTTAAAAAAATTCTCTTCTCTAGAACATTCTCTGTACCCAGTGAGCAGGGAGCTGATTTGCATGAAGGGGCCGTACTCCAGCGCTGGGGGTTTAAGAGAGAATCGGAGGGTCCCAGCCACAGACCCGTTTGCCTCAGGAAGCCGAGCTCATCTGGATTCCCCACCATGGCCTGGGCCCCTCTGCTCCTCACGCTGCTCACGTACTGCTCAGGTCAGCTGGGCGGGTTTATGTTCAGTGTGATTGTTATGGAGGAGGTGACTTTTCAAGGAATAAAGGAACTGAATTAATAATAATGTGTTTGTAATGTTGATTTCAGGGGTCAGTTCACAGGCTGTGGTGACTCAGGAGCCCTCAGTGTTCATTACCCCAGGAGGGGCTGTCACTCTGTCCTGCAGCCTGAGCACTGGAGCCATCACCACCAGCAACTATCCCTCCTGGTACCAGCAGAAACCTGGCTCTGCTCCTCGGATGCTTATATATGAAACTAGTAAGAGACCCTCCGGGATCCCTGCCCGGTTCTCTGGGTCCATTTCCAGTAACGACGCTGCCCTGACCATCACCGCTGTCCAGGTAGAGGATGATGCTGACTATTACTGTGCTGTGTATATGGGTAGCAGTGGTACACTGTACACTGTGATACGGCGAGGTGGGGAACTGAGATAAAAACTTCCCCTTTTCTCCCCCTCTCTCTGCACTGGCTCTGCTGGGAACGGTGCAGGCTGCAGTCTGGCTTCTGCTGAGAAAAAGTCCGACTGCTGATTAGTTTCCAATTATAATTCCAGCCCTTCTCTCCCGGGTGGTGTGGCCCTTTCCTGCCTCCTTCTGCCTCTCTTTCCACAGGGAACAGCTCTGCCCTGTTCTCTAATCGCTCTCTGCAGTCTGCCGATCAGCTCAGGCAAATCTCTGTGTCCAGCCGAACGGGGCCTGTGTTTTAAAACACTGGGCATGTGTCTCCTCAACTGCACTATCTGATGGTCTTCACACACAATCCCTGACACTGAATTGTGAGACATTGGGGGCCAAATCCAGAAGTGATGAATGGGGGGTATGAGCCACACTCCGTTCAACACACACAGAAGATTGAAATATAGGGCAGGTGACTGTGTCATTGTAACAGGTAACATGTGGGCTCTGGAGCCATATTACTTTAATCCAAAGCAATATTGCTGCATCTATTATTTTCTGAGGAAAGATACTTTTGTTCCTTCCTCAGACCTGACCTTTCTGCATACGGCAATGCACTAATCTAGCTAGCTCCATGTTTTTAACCTTGTCAGATAACAGGCCAGAGTCTGATTTCAGTTGAACTGGTGTAAATGCAAAATAATTCCATTAAGGGCAATGAAGTTTACTCTGAGTCTACACTGGCGGTGTAAATGAGATCAGAATTTGGCCCATTGGCTTTGGGGAAGGGCAATGCACTGGCCGGTGTCTGTACAGATGCAAATTCCATGTAATTTTGACTAACTGCTCCCAGTCCCACCCTGATCCCTTATGACAATATTCCAGCTGCAGGCTGTGACGTGGAAAACACATTTCCCTTCCACACTCACATCAGCAAACAGCCTGTGGCCGTGTCTGGGCTTCATTTCCCATTAGTCACAGAGCTTCCCAGCACCGTCCCATTCCTTCCCCGCACAGCGAGGTGGGAAACGACTGCAGCTGCAGCTTGAATCTCTAGACCCTACAAGTAATCCAGGGCTACAAGTGGACTCTGTACAATGCAGAAAATCACTTCTCAAATCTGTGCAGGGTTCTCCTTTGTACTGTGATTGATGAATGAGCAGCCCGTGGTCTATACTCACCAGTGCTGAGTGTCAGTTACTAAGACACTTGTCCTTTATGGCCCTTCTCCCATCTCACAGTGGGAGCGGGGGCGGTCAGGGCAGCAGCAGCAGCCAGTGAGCAGGGAGCAGATTTGCATGAAGGGGCCGATCTCCAGCTCTGGGGGTTTAAGAGACAATTGGAGGGTCCCAGCCACAGACCTGTTTGCTTGTCTGGATTCCCCACCATGGCCTGGGCCCCTCTGCTCCTCGCGCTGCTCACTTACTGCTCTGGTATGGAGGAGTCTTTCAAAATTACTCATAATTTTCT
>NW_020674911.1:0-3822 GCF_002925995.2 Terrapene triunguis
CTGGCCTCTACAACAGCATTTCAGAGCTGCCCAAATGGCCTAGAAATCTCTGTGTTGGAAATCCCCGGGGAATGGCTGCAAAGAAAAGGGCCTTGACTGCTTTTGGGCTAGCACTGCCAAACTAGTGCATGTCGGGAGAGCAGCGGGTGTAATGTAGTTGGAATTTTGTAAAGCTTGTAGTTGTAAATTTTGTATAGCATGGACCGCATCCCCACAAAGGGGTGATCTCGTGAGCTGCCCACCAGTCATTTCCCAGACCATGCAATGCTGATTTTGTCCCTTTACAAAACAGCTAATCAGCATGTTTGGATTTGCTCTCTCAAAGTCACTGGATCTGTCTCTTCCCCCTGCTACTCCCAGACTTAAATTGTACTTTGTACTTGTACGTGATTTCCTTTTACAGATGAGGGATTGGACACAAAGAAGTTAAAGGCAACATTTTAAAACTTGGGTGCTTAAATGTAGGCACCTAAATGAGTCACCTGATCTTCAAAGGCGGGAGCACCCCAGCTTCCTTTGACATCAAGGGGAGCAGACACGGAAGTAGCCACTATCCCCAGCAGTTGCAAGATGAATATTGTTACCGGCCAGCAGTAGCACAGATGGAGACAAAATGTGGCATCTGTCCTCCAAGCCTGGACTACCCAAAAGGCCAGGTGGCTTCTGAAGCAGCAACTGTATAAAACAGCTTTTTCACAATTCACAAGTGCAAATATTTGACCCAGAATTGCTTTTTGAACCACGCCAATGTCCATTTTGCAGCCATTTCATGAACTCAAAAAAAAAAAAAAAAGGATGGAAAAAAAAGTCTAGTTGTGAACTAAAGCTGCTGATACCCCCATATCCCAACCAAATTCCATCTCTGGTTGTTGTATTCTACCTCTCTAAACTCCTCTTTGGTGTCACTCACGTACAGTAATCATCTCTGCTTTCATAGATTTTAAAGCAAGAAGGGACCACAATCTTCTAGTCTGCCCCCCTGCACAAGCGAGTTTTGCCCTGTGATTCCTGCATCGAGCCCAACAGCTTGTGATTGAACTAGAAGGTAGCTTTGAAAAAGACATCACATCTTGACCTAGTTTGTTTAGTGTTGCTGTGTGCCTCTATCCAGCTTCTGGGTTTGACCCTGAGGTGGCTGCATTTCAGTGCTGAGTGAAGTGATCCCCGTTTGGTTTACATCTCACATTGCAAAGCAATCTGAGATCCTTTGGTGGTTCTTTATGCACCACACTGGACAAGTGCAAAAGTCCTATTGTCCATGGGGATGTCCTGCACAGTGCTTTTTGCTGCTCCTCTGACCCAGAGCAAGGTTCACCACCCTGTGTCGCTCTTGCTGAGTCTGGCTGGTAACCAGCTTGCAACGACAGGGCAATAAGTAAGACACTCCATCTTTCCTAGTGCTATGGAGGGATCCTGCCCCACTACCTGTGCCCTGTTCTTCTCCCCTTGTGTTCGTCACAGACCAGGTGTGAACAACTGAGACACGGTAAATTACTCACCATTTTCTGTCACCAGGCACTTGCTTCTCTCCCCCTCTCTCCATGGAGAGTCAAATGTCCTCACGCAGAATTGCCTGTAGGAGGTTGGGATCCAGCATTTGTATGTAGCATGATCACCCTCTGCCTTTACTGCATCTTGAAACCAAAGGCTTTTGCCAGGTGCGTAGCAAGCGACTGTCTAACTTCAGGAAGTCGTTGTGGTCTGTATGACAAGCAGCGAGGGGCGGAGGAGCAGCTCTTTCTGACCTAGCTTCAGTCGGTGCCAGAGTGGTAGCACCGTGTCCTGCTGACACTGAGCTGGGCGTAGCTACACAGCGTTGGTTGGAGTAGAGCTGGACAATTTTTTTCTGGCAAATAGAAATTTCACCCAAAAAATGCATCTTTCAGGGGCCAAAATTATTTGCAAATTTGGGTCGACTTTGGCAAATAGTTTGTCTGAAAAAAAACCCCAAAACCCAAAATTGCAAATGTCAGCATGTTTCGTGTTGACATTTTCAAAACAAACCACTTTGAAACTTCTGTAGAAAATGTTGGCATTTCTTTCAAGCCAACATTCACAGTGTTTCATTTGACCTGAATTATGTCATTTTTTCTGGATTTTTCGGTTCAGCTACCAAACCCAAACCCCAGCTCTTCCCTTAGCTCTCGTTTGGACGTAAGAACTGTATCTATATTGATTTGAAGTTGAAGTCTGTGTTATCGGTTGTTGGCTGCGTGTGCTCTCTCTGCGTGCTGCACCAGCTCTGTGTAGGGCCGGCTCCAGGCACCAGCCTAGCAAGCAGGTGCCTGGGGCGGCCAATGAAGAGGGGGGAGGCATGTCCGGCCGTTCGGCGGCGGGGCCGTCACTCCCTCTTGGAGCGAAGGACCTGCCGCCAAATTGCCGCCGTAGAATGAAGCGGCGGTAAAGCTGCCGCCGCTTGCGATCACGGCTTTTTTTTTTTCTTTTCTGCTTGGGGCTGCAAAAACGCTAGAGCCGGCCCTGGCTCTGTGCAGACAGCCCGTACAGCAGACCTCGATTGAACTGCCCAAGAAGGCCACAGACTTGGTTCAGTAGCGAAGGCGCTCGGCCAGGTTTCTTGGCGACAAAGCACAGTACTAGCCCCTGGCAGACTCTACGGGGCCACTATTACATGTATGCCCGTGACAATGGACTCCGCTCAGCGAGGGGCAGGACCGTCCACTCCCTGCTAGGCCAGACAAAGACACCCCCTCTGTGGCCCCTTTTTTATGCTGATACAACCAAGTTACATATTGCCCCTCTGATGTGATTAGTTCCCATCCTTTTCCTTGTACATGTTGGCTCGATCAAAACATCTCCAGACATCACCCTGTCATCCTACCATCTCTTTAGGAGGGGTCTGTGTGTCCTGTATTATCTTTGGGGAGTGTGTTTATGCCATAACCTTGTATCGGGGTGTCCTGGTACCTCCCTTCTGGAATGTGTTTATGTGAATATCTAGTGCCTAAGAATGCTTGTGTTTTTGGAACGCAAGCCATGTTGTTGCCAAGTTCCTGTGCCGGACAGTGCACCTGCAAGCAGGCATCTGTTTTATAACAGGGCCCGACTTTTGCTCATAGCCTGACTCTTGCTAACTTTGTTTTATATCAGCAGGGCCTGACTTTAGTTCAGGCCTTAGGCTTCATGCCAGGCCCCTTACACCATGCCTCACGTCTCAGGTTCTCTCTTTATACTACAGTAAGATGGTTGCGCTCCTGTGAGTGACTGTCTGGGCAAGTTTTGTTAGTTAGTCGTATAGTTTTACAATGGCCAAACTGACCGCACTGCTCCTGTTCCTCAGAGCATCGTGAGATTTGCAGAGCACAAGGCATTTGTGATCAGCAACTGTGTTGCCAGGGTGGGGAGTTGTTCCTGAGTGGGCAGGGCCGGCTCTAGGCACCAGCAAAACAAGCAGGTGCTTGGGGCAGCAAATTTGCAGGGGCGCAAGAATCCAGCATGGGAGCTGAGAACCAACAGGGGGTCCTGGGAGCTGTAGTTCCTTGGTTAGCTCCCTGCCTATAGAGCCAGCCCTGGAGCAGGGAAAGAACTACATTTCCCAGCATTCCCTCGGCCGCAATTAACAGGAAAGGGAAGGACTGTGGAACTGAAATCTGCAGCTTGCTGTGAATGGTAGGGACAGAGCCAGCACTAGGTTTTATGCTGCCCCCCACCTCAGCCCTGGGCTCCCCCCACAACCCTGTGTTGCCCCAGCCCTGGACTCTCCCCGACTCACACCCCCTGCTGCCCCAGCTCTGGCCCCCACCTGCACTCCCCTGCTGCCCCAGCCCTGGGCTCTCCCCCCACACACACCCCCTGCTGCCCCAG
>NW_020674912.1:0-4445 GCF_002925995.2 Terrapene triunguis
CTAGTCTATAAAATCATAATGTTCCTTGCTTCCAGAACAATATTTTCTACTTCATTTAAAGCTATTTGTATGCAAACATGAATTCCCCCTGATCCCATTCCATTTCCTCCATAACTGATAATCCTCTTCTTCTGCTTGTATATTTAGTGATGTGGTTATTCTCGGATTGTGACCAGGGCTGTTTAAAAAAAGTAGCAGTGAGCAGTGTTGGTATAGCCATGTTGGTCCCAGGATATTAGAGAGAGAAGTTGGGTGAGGCAATATCTTTTATTGGACCAACTTCTGTTGATGAGAGACAAGCTCTTGAGCTTACACTGCTCACATTAGCAAACAGCATACAGTCAGCCTACATTTAAAAAGAACTGATTATCGTGGAGAAAGTGAGAGAAGCACATTGAATGAGTTATTTAAAACTAGATGGGATCAAGCCCAGGAGACAATACTGTAGGGAAATGCTTTGGCAGAGGGCATGGAGTAAATGACAGAAGTCTTTTCTGAACCTCTATTTTTGTAATAACTACATAGAGTATGCCAGAAAGTACCTTCCAATGTTTTAAAACAACAACTTTAAGCATTATAGGCAGTGCTTAAACTTATGATTGGACTGCAGCTGTCAAACATTTAAAGGAGCTTGTCACTGGGTTTAGTCCACTCACCACTGTGGCACCTCCTTGGGGTTCATCTGGGGATTAGCTCACCGCTGCTTTGACACCTCCTTCTGCAATTTCTCCAAACCTTGTTCCAGTCTCTCATGCCCCACGAGCTGCAGTGTTTCCTCTTTGTGGCTTGGCCCTCTGGCCAGATCACTATAGTTTTCTCCCTTTTTGGGGTATCAAAGTCCCTCTAAACAAGCCACCTCAAGCAGTCTTCCAAGTCCACTGCTCTCTGTGCCACTCCCCCAGTAGCTGGTAGGGGAACCCAGGCCTACCCTCTACACTGGGTTCCAACCTAGGGACCCTACAATCAGCAGCTAAGGTCCATGCGGCCTCACCTATGGTGCTGTTTTTCCTAGGCTTCCTCCTACTCCCTTCTCTCAACCCTGAGAGTGACTACCAACTCTCTCCCCTGCAGCCTCTTTCTGCTCTCCTCTCCCCAGCTTTGTACAAACACAGCCTCTTTCTTCCCAGCTGGGCTTCTGGTTCAGTTAGGGCTGTGTACCCAGCCAACACCTCACCCAGGTGCAGCCCATCCTGCTGAGTAGCCTCTTCTAAGGAATTTAACAGAGCTATATTCACAGAACCTTTGAGAATGTTTATTTCCATAAGCATATGTTTCAGTGGTGTAAATGTTTTTATCCCTAATCAAATTATTGAAAAATTGCCACTTTTTTGTGATGCACTTGAACCCAATTATTTTAAGTTTACACGGTTCTTGAAAATGAAGACATTAAGGAGTTTATCATGGAGCCTTTGTAGAACAGTAAGCAACTCCCTGACCCCAAAGGTTACACATTAGGAAGACAGTAAAATCATAAGAACACTCAGGAAGGAGCAAAAAGAAAAAAAAATTAAAAATTGCATAATATTTTAAACCATAATTAAAATGGCCATTATGCAGCACAATTAGCACCTGGATTATAATGTGGTGCTCTTGTGGATAAAGTTAAAGCCTGCAGATGTATAACCTCAAAGGAGGTTATGACACTTCCATTTTAAACTTACTGTTCTATGATCACACCTCACAAATACAATGTATTAAATGTAAATTACACACACTTCGCTGGCTCTTTTCATCCTTCAGCTATGTTAAATGATCAGTGAAAAGATTTTCTGTCTGACTGTCTGCTTTGCTCCAAACAGATTTTAACCCAGCTTTCTGAATATATGCTAGACATCATTTGTCCTTGGCTACATTTGTAGCTAAACCATATTCAGCAGCAGTTCAGCTGCACCAATTGCTAACCCCAAATGCCAGCAACAAGTAATTTTTGTAGTGTAGGCAGTGCTTACAGATCAAGGTTCCAAACTCTGTTAGCCCAATGTCAATCTAAGTAACTCCAATGCAGTCAAGAGTTACTCAAATTTAAACACGCATAACTGAGATCTGAATGGTCCTATCCCTTTTATTGTCACTACTTTTGGGAGGGAACTTTCTCTAGATGGTTTAGAAAGCATGCTGTCAGCATATATAATCAGTCCTCAGTTTTCTTAAACAATTAATATCATAGAACTGTTTGTTGTATCATTCTGGCAGATAATTATTTTAATAATGGTGGGCTATGCAGGTTATTAACTACTATAGTAGCAAAAGAAATGAAATGGCAAGTATTGTAATATAGCATAGCTTTTTTTCAGCGATCTGATCTGAATGTTTTTCACTTACTAAAGCTGAAATAAACACATCTGGATGGAGAGAGTAAAAAGCCACTTATTGACCACTAAACCCCAGCTTGACCTTGTCTCCCACTAATTTGGTTTATATCATCCTTTTTTTTACAGAATAGATGCTAATTTCTCAATCAAGTGTAAAAAGACAGACTTTTCCTTTCGGGAGTCAAAGCTTTCAAACATACCATTATCAAAATGAATCACTTCCATCTGTATATTTTCATTTTGTTGTCAACCACCAGAAGAAGTGATGTAAAGTTCAGGCACTGTGCTAAAAGCAAAATGATAATCAGAGATCCAGGACAACTAAAATACCGGTACACTCATTTGATCAAATGGAAGACTTTAAAATTTTTTTTGTCATTACTCAAAAGTCAAAATCTCATCTGGCTCACAATCCATGCAATGGGTTTCACGGGGTATAAATCAGCTTAAAATTTGCACCTATGAGATTTAAGTGGTTAGAATTTTTCTTTTGTATCATAACATTATGAAAAATGCATAGATTTTTTTTTTAAAAAAATACAACTACATAACTTATACCAAACACATTCTAATTCAAATAATTCCTAAGAAAATCCTGTAATAATGGTTACAAAGGAGCAATCACCCATAAATTAAGAAGATTTATGCTTCATTGTCTTTGAATTTTGTATCAGGCATCTACAGTTTGAGGATGGGAAGTTTTGTAAAATTATTTAGTGGGAACCCACCAAGAGTATTCAGCCCATCAACATCTTTTCAGGGTTTGCAGAGCAGCCTGGTGGGATTATACAAATTAGAGCAGTTTCAAGGCCTGTTACAGCAGTAAGGAGCTGCAAATAAAGGCAGGATATTACTGACAACTACTGTTCATATATAATCCCAGCCACTACAAAGAAATAAGTGAAACAGAACTACAGAATTTTTGCAGCTCAAATTAGGCCATTAAACATCTAAATGCTATAATTTGTGCTAGCAAATAATTGTGGACACAAAATTAGAGCCCTAAATAAGGCTTTTTTTACATACATGTACCTTACTTTTGAATTGTGGTTGTTAGAGTGAAACTGTCTTGCGGAGGTTTTAAACATAATTGGCTAGAGTTCAACACATGAGTTGATGCAGCTGCAATTTATAAATTGCACTTGATTTTTGCCACCTAATATGTCTATATTAGTACTATAAATAAACTGGAAGGTGTCTGTGTCAACCAGTATTTTTCCATTAACAAAGAATACACTCTAGGGCCCTAATTCTGATCTCCACTGGGGCTCAGCCTCCATAAATGTGCTACAAAGTTTTCTTAACCACTTCCGCAGAGAATACCACTGGCATAAGGGGTTCTCCAGGTGGTGCAGGGCCAATATAATAGCCCTACATGGCTCTCTTGCACAGTTCCTGGTCTAGGGCCATGCTACAGGAGTGACTGGGGTAAGAGGGAAAAGGCCAGATTGTGGTATAGCTGCTTTGTGCTCTTACTAGTCTAAATTTGTTGAGCAGCTCATTGGAGGCTGTGAGAAGTCACTGTAAATCAGAACAGCCCATAGGGCTGGTCGAAATGCCTAGTACTGGGCAGGCAAGCTGGTAAGGCCAGAATTTGGGAGATGCAAAAGTGATTTAGGTGTCTCTCATCCCCAGGGCTGGTGCTACCGTTAAGGCAAACTAGGCGGTTGCCTAGGGCACCAAGATTTGGGGGTGCCAAAAAGCGGTGCCCCCAATTTTTTTTTTACAGCGTTCCTACGCCCCCTCCCCGAGCGCGCGGTCACCGCTCCACTTCTCCCGCCTCCCAGGCTTGCGGCGCCAATCAGCTGTTTGGTGCCGCAAGCCTAGGGTTACCATATTTGGAGTGTCCAAAAAGAGGACACTCCACGGGGCCCCGGCCCCGCCCCCAGCCCCGCCCACGCCCCCACCCCAACTCCGCCCCCCCAAAGTCCCCGCCCCAACTCCGCCCCCTCCCCTGCTTCCCGCGAACATTTGATTCGCGGGAAGCCTGAAGCAGGCAGCAGGTAAGCGGGGGGAGCGGGAGGGAGGAGGCGCGGCCCAGTCTGGCCCCCTCCGGCGGCCGGCCCCGGCCCCGGCCCCTCCAGCCTGGCTCGGCTTGGGCCCTGGGGTGCCGGCCCCGGGCCAGCCCCCGGC
>NW_020674913.1:0-1246 GCF_002925995.2 Terrapene triunguis
CCATGCTGGGCTCCCCGAAGATCCCCGTGCCGGCCCTCGCCATCTCCACGCACAGCTGCAGCCAGATGAGCCAGGTGCACGCCATTAAGAAAGGTGGGTGGGGCGGGGCGTGGAAGCCCCACAGCGACGGGGAGATGGGGGACGGGGCCGCCTTCTGTGGGACGGGATCGGGCCTGTTCGCAGCATCCTGCCAGCAGCTAGTGGGGGGTCTCCTCTGGCCCCGGGGGGAGGCGATGCGGGGTTCTGTCCCTCGTGCTGCACACAAGCTGGTTAGTGGGTGGATCGTGGGGATCCAGCCGCGGGAGCTGCCCCAGGGAGGAACTTGGCCCATCCCAGCTGTACAGCACTCGCTGCTGGACACCCCAGAGCATGGGGACCCGAGGGGGAGCCGCGTGGAGGAGGTTGGAAGAGGCCAAGGTGCCCCCCTTCGGCTGCAGCCGCAGGCAATTCTTGGGGCGGGATACACCCAGCTGGTCCCAATGGATGACCCCGGGCAGCTTCCTGGAGGCAGGCGATGTGCCCTGCTCCGTAGCCAAGCCCCTGGCGAGCCCCCAGAGAGGGGAAATGCCTTCCCGGCGACGCCGCTAGGAGTCCCTGGGCACGTGAGCGTCACCGCGCGTAGGCACCGCCGCTGGGTCCCTGCGCTGGGGGGATCCCCAGCCTGGCTTTGCAGCCCAGCTGCTCGGAGGAAGCGTCCAGACTGAGGTGCTGCTTTGACTCCAGCCCGGATGAGCTTCCCCATGGCAGGGCTTTGGTCTGGCGGGCAGCAGAGGCCGTGAGAGGCCAGGAGCTCAGAGAGCTGCTCTGCTCCTCGTCACGCGGCCGAGCTGCTCTTTCCACTCCCGGAGTCTCTCCAGACCCAGCGCCGCAGGGCCACCCTGCACTAGCCCCAGGGGAGGGGGCCCAGCCCACCCCCTGGCCCTGGGACCCGGCTGCCAGCCCCTGAGCCCCTTCCCCCGCCTTGTGGTTCCAGAAGACGGCATCCTGTCGGCAGCGGTGCCCAGCCGGATCGCCATCCCCGTCAGCCTGGCGGGGCACCACATAGCCGCTGCCCAGGCGGCGGCCGCGTCCCAGGCCGCCGCGCTGGAGCAGCTGCGGGAGAAGCTGGAGACGGGGGAGCCGCCCGAGAAGAAGATGGCGCTAATGGCGGAGGAGCAGCAGCGGCTGATGCAACACGCCCTGCAGCAGAACCTGCTGGCCATGGCCTCACAGTTCCCCATGAACATCAAGATCAGCAACCGAGGTC
>NW_020674914.1:0-3983 GCF_002925995.2 Terrapene triunguis
TTTCAGCTTTCTAGGAAGATTGCTTTCCTCATTGCCAACACTTTGGCCAGAGGGGGCCGCGATCGACCGAACCTGCCGCGTCAGCAGGTTAATAAACTGGCCCGGCCCGTCAGGGTGCTTACCCTGGCGAGCCGTGTGCCGAACGTTGCCGACCCCTGATCTACATCCTCGCACTCTCTTGGGTTTGAGTACTGCTTGTCAGTGATCCACAGTGGAATACACACAGGCAGTGGTAGTCGAAGAAGAAAGGGAAGTTACTTACACTTTGAAACTGGAGTTCTTCAAGATGTGTGGTCCCTATCCATATTCCTATCCAGTCTCCCACCCCTGTGCTTCAGATCCTCTATGATTTGCAGTAAGAGGAGGAACTGGAGAGGTGTCAGTCCACATCACCCCTTATACCTTCGGCCTGGAGCACGATGAGAGCAAAGGCACAGGTGTTGACCAATGGAGTGCATGTGTACCCAAAATGAAATACAGATAGGGACAACACATCTTGAAGAACTCCAGTTACAAAGGGTAAGTAATTTCCTATTTGGCCTATTAGAAAGATTCCTGTGGATATTTACTCAGAAATATTCAATAAGGCCTAGAAAGCCATATTCTTCATTCTCCCTTTTCTTTATGAAAATTGTGGATCTTCCATGAATAATAAATTGGCAGTGTACCTCCCAGGAACCCGGAATTTGCTGGCACGCATTCTCATCAGGCACTTCGTAGTCATGGTCAGTGGCACAGCCCAGTGGTGAGCCGCATGTTTGCTCAGTGGGGAACTCCTATCTGGGATCTGTTTGACTCCCAGATAAACAGGAAGTACAGCACATACAGCTTACTCATGTTATTTTTTTAAGTATTAAGTAAGGTATTTATGCTTGCTTCAGTGCAAATATTATTAATCCTCATGTCTTTTGATTAGAGAAAAATTCCTTCTTTTTGAAAACTACTTATTTTAGATGAACGTATTGTATCAAGGTTTCTAAAAACAGTTTGAATGTGTTACCAGCAACTGAAACATTACAGCTGAATGAAGTTCCTAGTGAAGCTGAGTGAAACTCTGAGATTTTAAATCCAAGGTGTAGTTTTGATTGTCTAATATTCAGTGTGATTACAATTTTTACTCTGCTTTTTAAGGGGACATTTTTGTTAAATTCTGCTTAAGTGTTCCTGTAATCTAGTTTACAAAACATGCATGCACATACACATACAAATCCCAGGGAAAAAAACAAACCTTTAACATTTTACAGACTAAAACAAACCTAAGATGTTTTTAGGTAATATTAGTTATGAAGACAGGTGTAGACATTCTTGAAATGTGGGCTGTTATGGAACGTATAATCTCGGTAAGGTTTCCTTCTTTAGTCCCACATTAGGCAGTAACAGAGGTGAAGAACAACTCAACACAAGGAAAAAAATAGTGCTTGCCACAGTAACTGATGTATGATTCTATAGCTGTAATGGAATAAATAGAAAGAAAAATGAAAGGGTGGAGAGACATCCCATCATGGCTAGTTAGAACAGTACCCTGTATACTAATGTTATATTTTATGGTTATTTATCCCCTGGCACTATTTAACACCACCAATTTTGAAGATAAATGTAGTAAAAGCATTTTTATCCTGCTGCTATGAAAATGTGCTTTTAATAGATTTAGTTTTTCTCCAGTCATAGGGAGGAATAGAAAGATTTTGCAGATTTCTAAAGGACCATATTATTTACAGAGTTTAAAATGTCATAAAGCAGTGTGAAACACTATAGGGAGTCTGTGCAGTAATTGGAAAAATGTTTCATGCTAATGTTTGGATTGCATTAGTGTGAGCCATTGGCATACATTTGGTGATAATAAACAAGTCTTTGCTTAATTGTAATTATAGCACTGGCTTCGGAAAAAGGTACTTTGGTCAGTATGGGTAATGACATTTTAATGCATTTAAGACAAAGACAGCTTCCCTAATAACTGAATCTAGCTTGCATAGTCTGTTAAGAGACCAGCTAGATTTTTTTTTTTAATTACTGTTATAAAAGGTTGACTTTTTTTTCTTACAGATAAAAATCTGTGTTGGGTGTAATTCTTCACTTCTTTACGCAGGCTAAACTCCCACTTGTAGACCATGGGGTCAGATTCCAATACCATACTGAGTTGTACCATGCTCTATGACTGGTCTCATTGATTACAATGGTGCTGCTCATAGAATAAGGTGTTAATCAACATAATAAGGGTAACAGAATCTGGCCCCATGGGAATTTTATATGAGTAAGGAATACAAGTTTTTAGACCCAATTATTGTATTTCATACCTCCTAACTATAAAAAAAAATCACAATGAAGTAACTGGTCCTAAGCGATGAAGTTCAGATTTGGATTCCGATATAAATCTAAACTTCCCTAAAGTCGCTGGCTATCTTGATTCAGCATTCCATTTCAGTGTATTAGACAATCAACCTGAATCACAAAGTTCAGATTCTGAGCTGGAAGCAGATGTGAACTCCCCCAGGACTGCTTGGGTGCTTACTGTGAAATCAGAGAAATAACCTACTGTCCTCTTGTTGCTTGCTTACTAAATTGATTAAAATATAAATTGAAAAGTAACAGCACTCCCTCCTTTGATCAGAATCCTGTGGAGCATGATTGGATATGACAACAAATGTATCTGTAGCATGTTTTGGAGGGATGGAATCTCTAAACACCAGAGATCAGGAAATGTGAAAATAAGGTATCTACAAGTATTTTTTCAGTTGTGATGGATATTAAGTTAGGTTGTGGATGAAATGCAAGAAACTTATCAAATTCTGTAGCAGTATGCCAATACAGTTCAGTACTATATCAGGACATCCCTGAATAGTGGCCTAATCCTGTACTCCTTTCAATAGGATTTATACACTGGAACTTGGCCCTAATATGGGGAGAAATTGGGGAATTAATTTACTACTTGAGGATGGTGCATTGAATTGAAAAATCCTTACATTCTGACCATTTGAGTATGCTTGTCACTGCTGCTAGATAAATAAGAGTTGGCAAGGTCTGACAGCATGTGTATGCTTCAGAGAACCAGGTATTGGAATGGGAAAGATAATACTAAACTGAAGAAGATCAAGCCATCCCTTAGAGGAGCTCATCAAGAGAAGCAGTTATAGCAGCAGCATTACTTGGACTTAATAAGTAAGGATGTTTAGCAAGCTTTTTTGCAGCAATAGACTATTAAGGTACAGGCTTCAATACTGAAATAAAATGGGAAGTAACAATAGTGGTACTTTGCTTCATAAAGCATTGATTATTTTAATAAGAAAAATGAGACACTGAGCTACAAACGTTCAGCAAGAAAAAGTTAATGTTCCAAATATAACTAACTTAAGTAAAAAAAAGTACTCTTTTTAAATTAAAAAGCACAGCATTTACTATATGAAGCTATTTGAAAGTAGTAATTGCTATGATTAAGAAACAAATTACCAATAAAAGTCAGAACCATTGTTTAAGACAATGGTTACTGGAATGTATTGCTTAACCTGTGACAGCTAGATAGTTTAAAAGGATGTCAGCAAAAAACTGACTAATTTAAAAAAGAAAAACAAGTTCGTAATAGACACGCTTTAACAAAATGCTCTTTTTTTATTTTTCCTTTTACAAAAAAAAAATGCCATTTAAAAAGAAAAAAAAATGCTTAAAAAAAACAATAGCATAAAAAAACCTCCAGCAGGTATTTTCTTTTTTGCTTATATTTTAAAGGACTTTGAGAGTTGGACATAAAAGCAACATAACTAAACCTCTCCCTTATCCTGGAATGGCACATATCTGCTAGCTGCCTCTTGACTTTCAGTTTTGCCTCTGCTGTTACCAGAGCATAGTTTGCCCATGTGTTTCCATCAGAGCAATGTATTAGTGTGATGATCTCATACCATAGACCAGTGGTGGGCAACCTGCGGCCTGTCATGGTAATCTGCTGGCAGGCCGCAAGACAGTTTGTTTACATTGACCATCGCAGGCACAGC
>NW_020674915.1:0-1855 GCF_002925995.2 Terrapene triunguis
CCCTTGCCAGGATTTAAAGCTCAGGCTCCAGCCCAAAGCCAAATGTCAACATTGCTATTTTAGCCCCAAAGCCAAGTCAATTGCCCTAGTCTTTCAGATTTGTTGTCGTGGGTGTTTATTTGCAGTGCAGACGAACCCTCAGTCTTTCTAGTTTCTGGGGTCTCTGATGGAGCACACATGTCCCTGACCCATCTCTGTGCAATTCAGCAGCACCCCCTGGCTTGTCCCAGTGGCAGTAATGGGGTTAGATTAGTAAATGGATAACCACCCCCAAAACAAACACTCTCCTCTGAGTCACCCTCTCTGCTCTGTCTTAATTACTCTGGGCAAAACACCCTGACTCCCTCAGACAAACCATGTGTGGTGTTAGTTACCTTTTCTGTCTGAAGGGCTGTCCCTAGGGGGGTGCAGGGCCTGGAGCATAGGTGCTAAGTTTGTATCACCCCTCAGCTCTGCCCAGGCCCTGCCCCCACTCCACTCCTTCCCCTAAGGCCCCACCCCCACTCCACCTCTTCCCTGCCCAGTTCCACTCCCTCCCCTCCAGCACCTCTAGACGCTACGAAACAACTGATTGGTGGTAGGCGCTGGAAGGGAGGGGGAGCTGCTGATCGTCAGGGCCCCCCGGCGGGCAGGAGGTGCTGGGGGGGAGGGGGAGGTTGGTAGGGTGGCTCCTCCTTACCACCCCCCGCCCGCCTCACCTCCCGGCCTGCCTCCTCACGAAGCACAGGGCCCCCCAAAGCATGGGGCCCAGGGCGGTCACCCCAATTTGCCATACCCTAGGGACGGCTCTCTCTGTGCCACAGATTGTTCATTTTCCCTCTCTGTTTGTGGTGTTGGAACCTTTAAAACTGAAATTCATTTTCTGGGGCTTGTCTGGAGCCTTGCCTGGGCTGAGATGTGACCTGCAGACTTGGAAATAATAACACTTAGATTTCCTATGAAAGATAAAATACCTCTTCAGTTTAAGGCTCTGCTACATCCTGGGATGCAATCTAGACTGGTGAAGTGCTGGGTCAGCTCTAACCCTGGAACCCCGAATGCCTCACAGCACTTGCCCCTGGGATTCTCTGCCTGGGACGCCCACAGTCAGCACCTAGCATTCAGCCCTGGCCCATTGCTTTGGATCCTGGTGCCTTTCTACAGTACCCTGGACTTCCCCCAGCCTCCCTCAACAACAGGTGAGGTGGCTTTACACTCTGCCCAGCCCAGAATGGGTTCCCAGGAAGAGGGGCTCTGAAACATCCAGCCCTGTCCTAGAACAGTCAGAGGAACGTTAAGTTTGTTCTCCCTTTAAGGAGTCAATGTGCAACAGTTTGTTACTTTCCCTGGTGTCACCAAACAGTTCAGTTCAAACACAGCCCTGGATCGGTCTCTTTCAGAGTCCAGTGAACCTCTGAACTGGATTCTTCTCAGGGTGACCTCCAGACAAAAGTGTATTTCCAGCTGTGAGGCAGGCGACAGGGGGTCTGTCTTGAAGGCAGTGACTTGCTGCTTCCTCCCCTGCGGGGGGTGGGTCAGCTAAAATGCAAATCGTTTAGTCCTGCCCCCTCTGGTGCAATTGATGGTGTCTCTCCGCCCTGCTTTGCTTGATGGGTCTGTGTAAGCGAGATGTAAATACATTGTCATGGTCTTTCAAAGTCCTATGGCAGTAACCCCCAGGGGGGAAATTACATTCCTTTGTCTAGGGCGGGGTGTCCCCAGCTGCTCCAGGCTCTGGGCTGCCTCTCTAGGACCAGGACCCATCACCCTATGTCCCTGTTGATACTGAGGACTTTCTGGAACAATCCCCAGTCTCCATAGAAAACTGTATCAGCCCGAAATGCTCCTTCTCCCGTTTTGCTACCTTCGGTGTACT
>NW_020674916.1:0-1305 GCF_002925995.2 Terrapene triunguis
TGGGGGGGGCACAAGATGGAAGTTTCTCCTAGGGCGCAAAACTTCCTTGCACCAGCCCTGGTGGTGAAGCACTGGAATGGGTTACCTAGGGAGGTGGTGGAATCTCCATCCTTAGAGGTTTTTAAGTCCCAGCTTGACAAAGCCCTGGCTGTGATGATTTAGTTGGTGTTGGTCCAGCTTTGAGCAGGGGATTGGACTAGATGACCTCCTGAGGTCCCTTCCAACCCTAATCTTCTATGATTCTATGAATTCAAACATGCATGTGACTGGCAGCTGACCTAGTACACATATCACTGAACAGCAAGAGTACCTCTCAGGAGTTTTACAGCAACTTCTACATCCTATTCAGGAGTGACATCAACTAGTTCCCAAAGGAGGAGTTCTATCTATCTGCCTATCCATTGTGCTTCTCTGGACCCAGTTACCATGGTATCTCACAATGCCCCCATGAGGTAGGGTACTGAGGCACAGAGAGATTAAGGGTATATCTACACTGTAGGTGTACCTGACCTAACTTTGAACTTGAACAACACTAGCAGCGAAGCCACAGTAGCACGTTAGCCCCATCTACCCAGGATGCGGGGTACATAAGAGTATAAGAACGGTCATACTGGGTCAGACCTGGGTCATACTGGGTCCATCTAGCCCAGTATCCTGTCTTCCGACAGCGGCCAGTGCCAGGTGCCTCAGAGGGAATGAACAGAATAGGTAATCATCAAGCGATCCATCCCCTGTTGCCCATTCCCAGCTTCTGGCAAACAGAGGATAGGGATACCATCTCTGTCCATCCTGGCTAATAGCCATTGATGGACCTAGCCTCCATGAACTTACCTAGTTCTTTTTTGAACCCTGTTATAGTCTTGGCCCTCACAACATCCTCCAGCAAGGAGTTCCACAGGTTGACTGTGCGCTGTGTGAAGAAATACTTCCTTTTATTTGTTTTAAACCTGCTGCCTATTAATTTCATTTGGTGACCCCAGTCTTGTGTTATGAGAAGTAATAAACAACACTTCCTTATCTACTTTCTATACACCAGTCATGAATTTATAGCCCTCTATCATATCCCCCTTTAGTCGTCTCTTTTCCAAGCTGAAAAGTCCCAGTCTTATTAATCTCTCCTCATATGGAAGCTATTCCATACCCCTAATCATTTTTGCTGCCCTTTTCTGAACCTTTTCTAATATATCTTTTTTGAGATGGGGTAACCACATCTGCACGCAGTATTCAAGATGTGGGCGTACCATGGATTTATATAGAGGCAATATGATATTTTCTGTTTATTATCTATCCCTTTCTTAATGATTC
>NW_020674917.1:0-5886 GCF_002925995.2 Terrapene triunguis
CCACCCTCTGACCGCCCCCGCCCCCGACCACCACCGCGAACTCCCCTGCCCTCTATCCAACCCCCCCACTCCCTGTCCCCTTACCGCGCTGCCTGGAGCACCGGTGGCTGGCAGCACAGCTGCACCAGGACAGGCAGCGGCGCCTCCTGGCTGCAACCAGCCACACACCGCGCAGCACAGAGCACCGGGTGAGGCCAGGCTCTGCAGCTGCGCTGCCCCAGGAGATCGCCATCCGCCACCCAGAGCATTGTGCCGGCAGCAGAGCGAGCTGAGGCTGTGGGAGAGGGGGATCAGCAGGGGAGGGCCCGGGGGCTAGCCTCCCGGGACAGGAGCTCAGGGGCCGGGCAGGAGGGTACCATGGGTGGCCCGCAGGCCGTAGTTTGCCCACCTCTGGCCTAGCTGGTTTCCCGAAGAAAGAGATTTATGTACAACGAGAACTGCATAGACAATTACCTTTATACAAAAATTCCAGGCATCCTTACGTCATTTGAGATCACCCTGGGGCAGTGTTATCCTAGCTTGTCAGCTTAGAAAAACCAGGGAGCTGATCCAAAACCCACTGAAATAAACGAAAGATACCTTTTGATTTATATGAACTATAGATAAAGCACTAAAAGTGAGACAAACCCCTAAAATATTGTACCTTTTATTGTTGTATTTGTCTTGCAAACCAGATAGAGTGGGAAAGGTTTAACAGGGATGAGAAAAAAATCAGATTAAAGGAATGTTAAAGGAATGGGTGTAGGAGAAGAGAAATATTACGAAAAAGTACAAAGGTAAAAATTATTGGAATTAAAAAAGGCATAAGGCCGATTCTAGGCTTGCAGGTACTGATGTAAATCAGGATTTATTCCCCTGTTCCCAGTGTATTTACAGTGGGGTAAAACCAGTTCAGGTGAGATGAGAATCAGGCCCAGTGGGTGTGGGAAGAGGAAAAGAAATGTAATTCTTAATTAAAATTTTCAGAGGTAGGAGAAAGACAAATGAAGGATGGATTTATAGAAAAATAAACAGGGCAATTAAAATAACAAAGATTCTAGAAAATAATTCTTAGTAATTCATCATTATATTGATGGATAATGACATATGCAGCAACATAAATTCATTGTGCATCAAATTAATTATGTTAAAAGAATAGGTAATCTGTCTCCATGATGATAACGTATAATTACGATAATTCTTTTTCAAATGTTTTAAAATAATGTCATTTCAATTCATAATGCAAGGTAGGTAGTTTGACATTTAATACATTCTCTATTTATACAATATTTTCAATATAAGTGTGCTTCTTAGATTAAATGATCGGATTAAATGAAGATATCTCTTATTGCTCTATGAACCCTAAAATAATTCTGTGTGAATATTATTCACCGTGCTAACACAACACATTGACAACAGAGAATATAGCTCAAATGAATAATATAACAAAATAATTTATTTCTTTGTAATATATCTAATTATTCATTGTCAGAAAGTTGGTTTAAAAACTATGCTGGGTAAATTTTCAGGGTTTTGTGCTGTTTAGTGCAGCAACCAAGCTTTGTTGTCAGTCACAAAATAAAAAATGCAGGGCCATGATTAGGAAATTTTAGGGGTAAGTGTCCTGGATTAAACTCAGTTTCCCAGTAAGCTTCTGATTATACTTATTTATTTCCACACATCAATGATTTATTACTAATGTTCATCAGCCTTGCTTTTTGGAATTTACGTGTTAAATTACAGTGTGTGTGAACCTGAACAAACAAATGACCAGCTGCATCGTTTGCATGCACATATGCTTTCTGTTTGCATATGCACCAATTGTATGCAGAGCTGTGGTAAATGCAGAACCTGATTAAGGTTTTAAGTGCACAAACATACAATTCTGGAGATCTAGGCCTAATATCAAGCCATTTATACCTTCACTTAACTTGGAAAAATATTTTGCATTTACAGGATACAGGCCAAGTTTTGTAAAATGGAATGCTGAAATTCATATTTAGGTACCTCGATGAGTGGCCTGTTTTCCGAAGTGCTGAGTACCCAGCATCTTGTGGTCAATGACTTCAATGGGAGTTAAACTGCGTCCTAAAACCTCAAATTAATTGATCCTCACAATATTTTCTTCAACAGGTTCTGCAGCCTAGATTTGCTGTCTGTAGCTTTGGGAAACCCCAGAGTCCCACTAGTGATGCACTGAATGCTAATTTCCCTCTTGCTATTTGGGACAGTCAGGCCCTGATTCAGCAACCATTTAAGCACATGCTTAGTTTTAAGCATATGCTTAAATATATCTCTATTCAGCAAAACACATACTTGCATGCTTAACTTTAATTACATACCTAACTCCCATTCATGCTTAAGCTAAGTATGTGCTTCAGCATTTTGCTGAATCAGAGCCACAACAAAGAATTCTAAAGTGGCTGGATTTTTTAAAAAAGGCACCTTCATCTTACTTTTCATCTTTGCAAGCCCGTCTCTGTTGTGCTTGTCACTCCTTCTTTCTCTTCTTACTACTTCGTGCTTCTTTTTAAAATTCTCTTTTTTTCCTAGATACTGGCTGGCTGCTATCATAACCTGAACAACCTTTAAAACAAACAATTTATACTGAAGGTTGGCTGTCATAATTAACAGGTTATTTTGATGATGGATATGTCATTTCTGAAAATAAACTAGTTATCTTGTGAAATTTATTTAGCCACGTGTTGTATAAATAAAGCAGGATGGTGAAACACTGCTGGGATAAACATGATACCTAACAGATATATGATGGATTCAAAATTGCACAGCTCAAGTCTAATATTTAGTCATTTTTATGATATTATTGGGTCGAAAATGGAAAGCAACCCCAGCAGAGGGACTCCTTTAATACTCGGAGGAGTTTTGCTTGCTCACTAGCATGGTACAGAGATAATTCTATTCTAGAAGCTTTTGAATGCTTTACAAGTAATAGAAACCAAGTGGGAAAAGCATATTCCATATTTTAGTGCTGACATTCTTGCAGAAAAAAAATAAAAAAATTAAAGATTCAGAATACTTGGCTGTGATTCAGTACCTAAAGACTTTCTGGTGTTTTTCAGAATTCCCCTGAGCCCTATAAATGCTTCTGTTCTAGAGGTACCTATTGTAGCTATAGTCACTTATGCCAGTTTATCAAACTAACGAGCCATTGAGTGATGCTATTCCCAGGTTCAACTCCGCCAGGGAGGGAAAGTGGAAAACAAAACTGAAATTTAGACAGAATAGAATTCCTAAGGGCCAGGACAACTATAATTTATTAACTCATACACACCAAACCTTACCAAGAATAATATTCTTCTTTGAGGTTTTTCTCTACAAATCTTATCATCTTTCATAAAGTCCAAGCATATAGATAAGGCCACATAATTTCAGTACTGGTAATGCCTACTGATCTCTCCACAAAATAAATAAAATAAAATAAAATAAAAATTCTCTCTGGCTCCTCCACCCCTCTTCCAACCACAATGTGTGCAAATGGCTATAAAAGGAAAGAAGAGTGTTTCACTGTGTCAGATGACTGTAAAAATGATCACTGCTTCTATATTAGCCATAGGAGATCAAGCCTTCCCACCTTTTTAATTAAAAGATGTCTTCAACTTGATATAATGATGATGGATAAGACTGGGGGAAAATGCATTTTGTGTTGTATAATTTTGAAGCATTTATGAAACTAGTGGGGAGTATACTACATTCTTAGCGCCTGGACCTGCAAATCCTTACCACATGCCCATATTCCTTAATCACACGAATGCTCCCACTGAGTTCAATAGGATGATTCATGTGTGTAAAGGCTCCTTTATATGTTATTAGTACCTGTGATGTTTAATATGACAGACAAGAATGGACATTTATGTGGAATAATGCTTCATTTTTAGGGCAGGCTTTAGCCAGCCTAACAAAATCACACAGGGGAATAGTGGGGAATAAAGCCCTTTCATTCCCCTGAATTAGGGCTACCTAAATCGCAGCTCTAGTTTCCCTTTGGCATCAGCATTCTAGCTAATATCTGCGCCCACAAGAAAATTGGTGCAATGATGGTTCTTCCCATTTCCCCAGTGTGATAGCCAGTGGTGCTGACTGACTGCAAGGGGTAAAGGAAGCAGGACCCTTTTAAAGGTGGCAGTAGCACACTTCATCCTTGGAGCAAGTGGGGAGCAGGGAAGGAATTGTGTCTCAGAGTTGGAAGGAACAGTGCAGCTATGCACTGCCCCAGCCTCCAGGACTGAATTTAAAAACTCAATATAACCCTTAAGGAATAATTCCCAGTATAGACTGACCCTCCTCACCTGACAAAAAAAAAAAAAGGTCAGCTGGGAGAGCATTAGATTGACTATATAAAGGCCTCTCATCTAGTCTCTGGTTTTGAGAAAGCCTTTTTGTTGTGGGCTGGCTAGCTTATTTGGCTAAACTGTAGCAGGGCCGCCGAGAGCGGGTTTGGGCCCCAGTGAAAATTTTTTTTCGGGCCCTCCAGCAAGGGCGGACCGGCTAAACAGGGCCGACGAAGCCGGGGAAGCCGGGCCCTGGGCCCCCTTCCGGACTGCCGGGCCCCAGTAATTTGTACCGGCTTCACCCCCCCCCCCCCCCGTCGGCCCTGAACTGTAGTGCTACGAACACTGAGGTCAAAGGTTTGATCCCATACTGGCCACTTAGGCTAAGCCTCCTTTGCATGTGCCTGTTACAGAGGAGCTCAAACCAGATGATCTGATGGTCCCTTTTGGCCTTACAATGTACAAATCTTTTTTGCCAGGTTTGGTTTGCAAAGAGCCCTATTGATAATATATTTTTAATTGTTTATAGTAATTGTTTTACAAAACACCAGCTGACATTCATGCTGACCAATTTCAACCACAAACCTCTAAATTACTGGGGCATCTGGTTTATTCAGTCCTGACCTAAGGTCTCTTTTGCTTTTGCACTGCACCAGGGATGTTCTTGAACTCTGCATCACCCAAGCACTCTGAAGTTAATAATCCTTCCTAAAGGTTTATCACAGTTTACATCATGTCACAAGAAATTGTAAGTAGTCTATTTGTCCAGGTGTTGAAAGGAGCATGAAATTGTTAAAGGATAGCAAATATGGCTGGGTAACCTCTTATGTTCCTTTAGAGCAATTTCTGTGGTTAAATATTAGAGCTGGGCAAATACTATGCAAAAATGCAGCTAATATTCATTTGAATTTTAAAACTAATTCTTTTTGACTGTGGTCACACTCCCCTCGGTGTTTGCTTTCTGTGAACCTTGTAGGAAATGAGTTTATTGGCAAGAACTATGAATTTTAAGGGAATATGGTAGAATAGTCATTGAAAGCTAATTTCAGATTTGCACTGGAAACCTAATCATGAGAATTAGGTTTATCCCAGGAACAGAAACATACCAAGTGCATTGGAAAAACTTCTTAACTGTCAGGGTAGTTAAGCCCTGGAATAAATTGTCTAGGGCAACTGTGGATTCTCTGTCATTAGAGTTTTTTAAGAGCAGATTAGACAAATACCTGTCAGGGATGGAATCGACACTACTTAGTCCTGACTTAAGTGCAGTGGACTGGACTAGAAGACTTCTCGAGGTCCCTTCCAGTCTGTGATTCTCAGATCTACTCTTGAAGTAAATGGAGTCTGACTTTCTATCCAGATTTAGAGATTTAACATGAAGCACCATTTTAAAGACTAATGTTTAGAGTAGTTCTTTACGCCAAATGTATAATCTATAGCACCGTACTTTCTCCCCTTTTCCTTCAGGACCAGTATGACTCCAAACATTGTCTTCAAAACACAATTTCAACATTTCGGTAAAATCCGTTTGAATAAATGTTATTGTCCAGCAGAGGACGCTGTTTGGTTAAGGATGCAATTTTCTCTGTTTATATGCAATGACTGATACAATTGAGTG
>NW_020674918.1:0-1916 GCF_002925995.2 Terrapene triunguis
TCTAACCCCCCCAGAGATCAGAATGAGTCCTATGGGCGGGAGGGGGGCTCACTGAGGGGTTCTTACACGTTTCTCTGAAGCATCCAGTGCTGGCCCCTGCAAGAGACAGGATACTGGACTAGGTGGACTATAAGTCTGAAGCAGTTTGGCAATTCCTACATTCCTAGGCTGAGTATTACTACCCCAGATATAAGATAGGCCCCTATCAGACACATCTGTATTGTATTCAAACATCCTCACACACATTCCTGCTGCTCGTCTCTAAATCCAGCTATCCCTCCATCCCAACATAGGATTTACATGAATGGAATTTCCAAACATCCTTTTTAGTCATCTCTGTGCTTCCTACATCTGGGAAGATGTGCACAAGCATCCACACTTGGCCTGATTTACATTGGCGCTAAGGGACTTCTGCACCACTCTAGGTGCATAAATGGGCCTGGTTGTAAATAAGGCCCCTTTGTACTAGCAGAGCTTCAATAAGAATCAGGACCAATAAGTCTTTAAGAGGACTTGCACACAAGGAAAAAAGTCAGTAAGATAACAGGAAACCACACAGTGATGAGAGACTACAACCACAAGCATCTGTTAAGTACAAATATAGACAGACATGCAAAGAGTTTATGGAGAAATCAGAAAGTAGAAAGACTAACAAAGAGATGTAATAGATCCAAATCTACCTACTAATCCTAAATCTATTTCCTAATAGAGAATTGACAAAGAATAATAGGGAAATCTGATATCACTCACCCCAAGCTACATGACTTAATCAAAATCAGAAGCAGGCTCACAGAACGAAGCAATGCAAGGGTCAAATGCAATTATTATGTAGTCATAGAAAGGAGTATTAAAATTAATGAGTGTGAAAGAGGTGGGAGAACCCTAAAACACCTGATCACTAAGGAAAAGCAGAATGCAGTTCCTCTAAAGGAGCAAGAGGAAGGAACAAGTAGCGGCCAAAATGGCTTCACAAGGGACTTACACAGACACCTGAAGGTTGAACCAAAATCTGATGCTGAAAATAGACAATTAGGCCCTCGTTCAGCAAACGCTTATGCATTACTCACATGAGTAAAGTTACGCATGTTCATAAGTGTTTAAAGGACTGGGGCCTTAGACACCAAATTGGTACGTGGTATAGGTAGTCGGTGCCTGCAGGAAGATAAGGACACACAGAAGAGCAGAAAGAATACTATAAACTAATGAGGATATGGAGTGAAAGTGGGTAGAACTCCCACTGAAGGCAGAAGCTACTTGGCTAATCGGAGATTGGTAAAGCACATCCTTTTCTGTGAAGTGCATATGGCTAGTCAGCACAGCTGCTGAACCTCAGGGTATGTCTACACTACAAAATTAGGTCGGATTTATAGAAGCCGGTTTTATAGAAACCGGTTGTATGCAGCCGATTGTGTGTGTCCCCACATAAAATGCTCTAAGTGCATGAAGCCGGCGGACCGCGTCCACAGTACCGAGGCTAGCGTCGACTTCCGGCGCATTGCACTATGGTACCTATCCCACAGTTCCCGGAGTCTCCGGCGCCCATTGGAATTCTGGGTTGAGATCCCAATGCCCGGATGATGCAAAGCAGTGCCGCGAGGGGTTCTGGGTACATTGCGTCAGGCCCCTCCCCCGCCGTCACAGCAACGGCAGACAATAGATTCGCGCCTTTTTACCTGGGTTACCTGTGCAGACAACATACCACGCCAAGCATTGAGCCCGCTCAGCTCAGCTCACCGTCACCATATGTCTTCCAGGTGCCGGCAAACGTGGGACTGCATTGCTAAACAGCAGCAGCAGCTTACTGCCTTTTGGCGGTAGACAGTGCAGCATGACTGGTAGCCTTCATTGGCGATCTGGGTGCAGGCAGCCGTGGGGCTGGCAGCCGTGGTGCTGCATTGCACCAGCCCCTTGCCTTT
>NW_020674919.1:0-4951 GCF_002925995.2 Terrapene triunguis
AGTGCTCCCTCCTCTGGGCAGGAGGGGAGCCACACCGACTCACTACACACCCCCCCCCCTCAAGACCGGCTCCCGCGTACCGGGGCCAGGTCCTTCCATTTCTCCTAGACGGGATAGAAAGTCCGCGTTTGCGTGGTCTTTGCCAGCCCGATGCTGCACAGTAAAGGCATAGGGTTGCAAAGCCAGGTACCAACGCATGATGCGGGGGTTATTGTCTTTCATCCGCATCAGCCACCGGAGGGGGGCGTGGTCCGTAACCAAAGTGAACGGCGCCCCGAGGAGGTAGAAGCGGAGAGCGTCGCAGGCCCACTTTACGGCCAGGGCTTCTTTTTCGACAACCGCATAATTCCTCTCCCGGGGGAACAGCTTCCTGCTGAGGTATACCACGGGGTGGTCTTTTCCATTCAGTTCTTGCGATAAGACAGCCCCCAACCCCACCTCGGAGGCATCGGTCTGTAGGATAAACGGGCGCTTAAAGTCCGGACTATATAGAACCGGCTCCTGGCAGAGGCACCTCTGAAGCGTCCGAAAGGCGACCTCACACTCGGGTGTCCATTGTACCTGCCGGGGGCGGTCTTTAGTCAGGAGCCCCGTTAAGGGCGCCGCAATGGACGCGAACTGGGGTACAAACCGTCGGTAGTAGCCTACGAGGCCCAGGAACTGCCGAACGTGTCGCTTGGTCGTCGGGGTCGGACAATCCAGAAGGGCTTGGATCTTCCCTATAAGGGGTTTGACACATCCCCCTCCAACCGTATAGCCAAGGTAGGTGGTCTCCCGCCAGGCAATACGGCACTTTTTGGGGTTGGCGGTTAGGCCGGCCTGTCGCAGGGACCTTAGTACCGCCGCGACCCGGGGCAGATGGTCCTCCCAACGGCGACTATAGATAACCACGTCATCGAGGTAGGCAGCTGCATAGTCCTGGTGGGACTGTAGAATATGGTCCATCAATCTCTGGAAGGTGGCGGGGGCTCCATGGAGACCGAATGGCATTCTAGTGAACTGATACAGCCCAGACGAGGTGGCAAAGGCGGTTTTTTCCTTTGAAGCCTCTTCGAGGGGGATTTGCCAATAGCCCTTGCTGAGGTCGAGAGTGGTAATAAACTGGGCTTCCCCCAGTCGGCCCAGTAACTCATCGACGCGTGGCATCGGGTAGGCGTCGAAGCGGGAGACGGCGTTTACCCTCCGGAAATCAATGCAAAAGCGGCGGGTGCCGTCAGGCTTGGGCACCAGGACCACCGGGCTCCGCCACTCGCTCTGGGATGGTTCAATAACTCCCAGAGCCAGCATGGCTCTTACCTCCTCCTCGACCTCGTCGCGCATCCGATACGGCAGAGGCCGGGTTGTTTCTCGGATCACTTTCCCAGGGTCCGTCTGGATCGAGTGCTTGACCAAAGTTGTGGAGCCGGGCACTGCCGTGAAGGTCTTCTTGAAGGCCTGCAGAAGACAGTTGGCCTGTTTCTGTTGCTCCTCGGTAAGTGAGTCGCCTAGCAGGGGTACCGGGTGGTCGTCGGTCGAGGGCACCCGGGGCCCCAGTTCAGGCTCAGGTGGGTACGGATTGATTAAGAGGCCCTCCCGGTCATGCCACCGCTTCAGCAGGTTCACATGGTACCGTTGGGTCCCCTTGCGTTTACCCGGTTGCCGTACCTCATAGGTGACCGGACCCACCTTGCGCACAACGTCATACGGCCCCTGCCAGCGGGCTAACAGTTTCGACTCACTGGACGGTAGGAGGAGTAGGACTCGGTCCCCCGGTTGAAATTCCCGGTCTTCGGCGCCCTTGTTATAACTCCTCTCCTGCCGGTCCTGAGCCGCTCTCAGGTTCTCACGCGCTAGCGCTCCGGCCTGGGTCAGATACTCCCGTAACTGGAGGACGTACTTTAAGAGGCCCTCGGCAGGGGAGGCCGACTGTTCCCAGGTTTCGCGCATCAGGTCTAGGAGGCCCCGCGGCCTGCGCCCATATAGTAGTTCAAACGGGGAGAACTTCGTCGAAGTTTGCGGAACCTCCCGGACGGCTAACAACAAGGGGGGCAGGAACTGGTCCCAGTGGCGAAGGTCCTCTGCTGGGAACTTCCGCAACATTCCTTTCAGAGTGCGGTTAAACCGCTCTACTAGCCCGTCCGTCTGCGGGTGGTAGACGGAGGTGCGAAGCTGTTTGATGCCTAAGATGGCACAGACCTGTTGCAACAGCCGGGAGGTAAAGTTCGTGCCCTGGTCGGTGAGGATCTCCCTGGGCAGCCCCACTCGTGCAAAGATCTTCACGAGTTCCCCCGCGATGGTCCGAGCGGTAATACTCCGCAGAGGGATGGCCTCCGGGAACCGGGAGGCATAGTCCACCAACACCAAAATGTATCGGAACCCCGCCGCGCTCTTTGGGAGCGGGCCTACGAGGTCCATAGCGACTCGTTCAAAAGGAGTCTCCATCAATGGCATGGGGATCAGGGGCGCCTTGGGTATCCCGGGCGGAGCAGCCAACTGACAGTCTGGGCAGGAGGCGCAATATTTCTTCACCTCCGGATAGATTCCTGGCCAAAAGAAGCGCGTCAGGATCCGGACCAGGGTCTTCTCCTGCCCCAAGTGTCCGGCGGCCGGCACATCATGGGCTAGCTTCATTACAGCCCGCCGGTGACACAGGGGCACCATCAGCTGAGTCTGAGGTTCCCGGGTGCGGGGATCACGGTCTACGTGGTAGAGTCGGTCCCGGCGCAACTCGAAATGGGGCCACTGACTAGCTTGCTGGGGGTCCGTGACCTTCCCGTCTACGGCTGCAAGTTGCTCGTAGAAGCGGCGGAGGGTCGGGTCTTCTCTTTGGTCCCGACAGAAGTCGGTGTCAAAGCGGGGTTGCGGGGCGGGCTCCGGGTGCTGCCCTGCTTCGTCCGCCCCGTTCACCTCGGGTGCCGTGTCCGTTTCGGGGGTCTCTGGTGAGGACCCCACCCGATCGGCCTCCAGGGCCGGCGTGGGACGAAGGACCTCCTCGAAGGCCGGCCAGTCCCGACCCAGGATCACCGGATACGCCAGCTGGGGAGCGACCCCAACCACCAGATTCCGGGTGACCCCCCTGATAGTCAGGGAAACCCGGGCACTGGGGTAGGGTCGGACGTCCCCATGAATGCACTGTAAGTAGATCCATCCCCGACGGGTATCGCTCTGCGGGACCAGCTCCTTTCGGACCAAAGTCTGTCCACAGCCCGAGTCAATCAACGCCTGGGTTGTCCTCCCCCCAACGGCCGCCGGGACCGTCAGCTTGGGATTCAGGGCTGGCCGAGCTCGGTTTTGGCCTGCCCACACTTGCCCATAACTGCACTCCATCTCTGGACAGTCTCGCTGGAGGTGGCCCATCTTTCCACATCCGAAACAGGGACCAAGCTCCGACCGCCTGCCTCGGGGCCTCGCCCGGCTCGGGCTCCGGGGGGGGCTCCGCCGAGGCCTTGGGGGCCCCTGGCCCGCGGGCCCAGTCCGAGGGGCTGACTCCGTCTGCCGAACTCGGAGCTCACGGTGGGAGTCGATTCTGCGTTCGGGTTGCCGTGGTTCACTCGTGGTGTTCCCCTTTCTTTCGCCGCGGGCTGGTTCGGACCCCGCGGTGGGGCGGCGGAAGGTGGGACCCACTGCATTCTCTGCCGCGAGGAAATCCTCCATCAGGGACACTGCCATGGCCAAGGTCGCTGGTCGGTGGCGGAGAACCCAGCTTCGCCCCCGGGACGGTAGAGTGTGGATGAACTGCTCTAGGACCACCTGTTCAGTCACTTCCTCTGCCGTCCGGACCTCGGGCTGTAGCCATCGCCGGCAGGTCTCTTTTAAGGTCTGGGCCACTAACCGCGGTCGGGCTCCAGGAGGGTACGTCTGGCTCCGGAATCGTTGTCGGAATGTCTCGGGACTGACGTCGAGAGCGTCTAATATGGCGGCCTTCACCCGGTCATAGTCCCGGGCTTCCTCTACCGCCAATCCGCGGTAGGCCACCTGGGCCGCCCCGGTCAGATAGGGGGCCAGGAGGGTAGCCCATTGGTCTCTGGACCACCCGGCCACTAGGGCCACCCGCTCGAAGGTAACCAGGAAGGCCTCGGGGTCATCATCCGGGCCCATCTTGGTCAAACGGAGGCCAGCAGACAAACGCGGCATCCCCGTGGCCCCCCCTTCTGGTCCCGCCGCAGGGTGAGGGGGCGCAACCAGCAGCTGCTGCAGCTGGCTCCCCAACTGCTGTACCAATCGCTGCTGGTGCTCCAGCTGGGCCGTGTGCTGCTCCTGTTGGAGTTGGCGATGGGCGGCATCTCGCTGCTGCTGCTGCACGAGCTGAGCAGCCTGTTGTTGCTGCTGCTGCTGCAGCTGGGCCGCCTGCTGCCGCTCCTGACTCTCCGTCAGTAACTGGAACAACCGCTCCATATCCATTTTCGGTTGAACCTGGGGTGGGCAACGGCCACCCCCTCTCTAGCCCCTTCTCACAGGGGCAGGGGCTCCAGGCCCCACGTTGGGCGCCACGTGTAAAAGGTTCCTGCCGGGGCTCGACCCTCCAGGGCAGGAGGGGAGCCACACCGACTCCCTGTCCACGAAATAAACAGTCTATTAACTCGGCTCTCAGTCCCTTCGGTGCGGGGGCTGAGTAGTCCACAAGCGGTGCAGCAGCCCAGGCCCTCTAGTGCAGGGGGGCTGGGCGAACACACAGTTCTGGAGTCCAGGCCCTCTGGTGCAGGGGGGCTGGCTAACAAGCAGTTCAATTCAGGAGCCCAGGCCCTCTGGTGCAGGGGGGGCTGGGCACACACACAGTTCTGGAGGCCAGGCCCTCTGGTGCAGGGGGGCTGGCTAACAAGCCGTTCAGTTTAGGAGCCCAGGCCCTCTGGTGCAGGGGGGCTGGGCAAACACACAGTTCTGGAGGCCAGGCCCTCTGGTGCAGGGGGGCTGGCTAACAAGCAGTTCAATTTAGGAGCCCAGGCCCTCTGGTGCAGGGGGGCTGGGCACACAC
>NW_020674920.1:0-1234 GCF_002925995.2 Terrapene triunguis
ATATGTACATATATAACCCATATATCCATGTAATATGTTATAGGACTTGGGGCCTAGTGTGGCTGGAGTGTGTTTCGACATGAGTGCATGATTTGCATTTTGGCAACCGAAGCAAGAACTGAAAGTTGAATTGGTCAAAAAGAACTGTTTATAAAAAACCCAATTTTGTCATGTCCTAGGAAAAAAATAAAGAATCAGCAAAAAAGGAAATAACACCAGCGGGACGGCTTTAAAACTGTGTAAGAATTGGAGGAAATGGCACCCCTTGGATCCTGGCTTCCTGCCCAAAACTGTCTCCTTGGAGTTGCAGATGAAGGCCCAGGACAACAGAGACTCCTCCTCCTCCTCCTCCATATAATAAAGGGTTCCACACTCTCATAGACCTTCCAAAGAGAATTTGATAAGGCTGGTAGTCAGTATCCAATCGACCACTGCTCCGGATGGCTGCCAACACCATTGGTAATTTATTGTTCCAACCTTTGCCAGTTTCTTACACTACTTTGCGTAGGGGTTGCTTAATAGTCTGATCCATCCTTTCTACTTTCGCTGACGATTGAGGATGGTAGGGGATATGTAGTTGTTGCTTTACTCCTAAAGCTTTTATAACTTTTTTTAATTACTTTTCCTATAAAATGTGGTCTATCATCTGAACCAATTACTTTTGGAGTCCCATAGCTACTAAACAGTACTTTCCACAACTTCTTGGCGGTGGTCTCTGCAGTATGATTCCTGGTGGGAATTGCCTCCACCCAGCCAGAAAAAGAAACTACTATCACTAATAGGTTTCAGAGTAGCAGCCTTGTTAGTCTGTATCCGCAGAAAGAATAGGAGTACTTGTGGCACCTTAGAGACTAACAAATTAATTTGAGCATAAGCTTTTGTGGGCTAGAGCCCACTTTATCAGATGGCACCGGGTCAGGCCGGGCTCTGCAGCTGCGCTGCCCCAGGAGCTCACAGCCCCACCACCCAGAGCATTGCGCCAGCAGCGGGGCGAGCGAGCTGAGGCTGCAGGGGAGGGGAAACAGCAGGAATAGGGCCAGGGGCTAGCCTCCTGCACCAGGAGCTTGGGGGCTGGGCAGGACGCTCCCGCGGGCCGTAGTTTGCCCACCTCTGTCTTAAACAATGTTTTTTTCCTCACAAATATATTTTTTGAATATTTGGGGGAATTTAGGGGTAGGTGGATATACATATACATATGGGAGCACCTCTAGGATGGAGGTATGGAGCAAAGGAG
>NW_020674921.1:0-5415 GCF_002925995.2 Terrapene triunguis
AAAAAAATTTACTTGTTAATTGTAGCTATTCGATCTGCAATTTATACAAACAAACTTTAGTCTGTGGGCTATTTAACTGGTCACTTTGATTATTTGCTGTTCACAGGATGTGGTTGGCCACCTAAGCCTCACATGAATAAGATCTGAAAAGGAAGAGTCACTCAGAATCAAAGAAATGAATGTCGTACTTTATATCATTTGCAAGACTGTCCATTGGTAAACCTCATTATGTGTAGACAATTCCACAGTTTGGTATGAATTTATGTTTGGTAAGATTTATAAGAACATAAGAACTGCTCTACTGGGTGAGATCAAAGGTCCATCTAGCCCAGTATCCTGTCTTCCAAGAGCGGCCAGTGCCAGGTGCCCCAGAGGGAATGAACAGAACAGGTAATCATCAAGTGATCCATCCCTGTTGCTCATTCCCAGCTTTTGGCAAACAGAGGCTAGGGACACCATTCCTGCCCATCTTGGCTAATAGCCATTGATGGACCTATTCTCCATGAATTTATCTAGTTCTTTTTTGAACCCTGTTATGGTCTTGGCCTTCACAACATCCTCTGGCAAGGAGTTCCACAGGTTGAAGAAACACTGTGCATTGTGTGAAGAAATACTTGCTTTTATTTGTTTTAAACCTGCTGCCTATTAATTTCATTTGGTGACCCCTAGTTCTTGTGTTATGAGAAGTAATAAACAACACTTCCTTATCTACTTTCTCTATACCAGTCATGATTCTCAATCATATCTCCCCTTAGCCATCTCTTTTCCAAACTGAAAAGTCCCAATCTTGTTAATCTCTCCTCATACGGAAGCTGTTCCATACCAAGAATAATTTTTGTTGCCCTTTTCTGAACCTTTTCCAATTCAAATATATCTTTTTTGAGATGGGGTGACCACATCTGCACACAGTATTCAAGATGTGGGTGTACCATGGATTTATATAGAGGCAACATATTTTTTGTCCTATTATCTATCCCTTTCTTAATTATTCCCAACATTCTGTTGGCTTTTTTGACCGTCTCTGCACATTGAGTGGATGTTTTCAGAGAACTATCCACAATGATTCCAAGATCTCTTTCTTGAGTGGTAACAGCTAATTTAGACCCCCTCATTTTATATATATAGTTGGGATTATGCTTTCCAATGTTCATTACTTTGCATTTATCAACATTAAATTTCATCTGTCATTTTGTTGCCCAGTCACCCAGTTTTGAGAGATCCTTTTGTAACTCTTCGCAGTCTGGCTGGGTCTTTACTAACTTTAGTAATTTTGTATCATCTGCAAATTTTGCCACCTCACTGATTACCCCTTTTTCTAGATCATTTATGAATATGTTGAATAGGACTGGTCCCAGAACAGACCTCTGGGGGACACCACTATTTACCTCTCTCCATTCTGAAAACTGACCATTTATACCTACCGTTTGTTTCCTATCTTATCCTGTGGCAGCTTACTTTGCATAAGAGCCTTTGGTGAGGGACCTTGTCAAAGGTTTTCTGAAAATCTAAGTACACTATATCCATTGGATTCCCCTTTGTCCATATACTTGTTGACCCTCTCAAAGAATTCTAGTAGATTGGTGAGGCATGATTTCCCTTTACTAAAACTATGTTGACTCTTTCTCAACAAATTATGTTCATCTATATGTCTGACAATATTGTTGTTTATTATAGTTTCAACCAGTTTGCCCGGTACTGAAGTCAGGCTTACAGGCCTGTAATTGCCAGGATCACCTCTGGAGCCCTTTTTAAAAATTGGTGTCACATTACTTATCCTCCAGTCATCTGGTACAGAAGCTGATTTAAATGATAGGTTACAGACTACAGTTAGTAGTTCTGCAATTTCACATTTGAGTTTCTTTAGAACTCTTAGGTGAATACCACCTGGTTCTAGTGACTTATTGTTGTTTAATTTATCTATTTGTTCCAAAACCTCCTCTAATGATACCTCAATCTGGGACAGTTCCTCAGATCTGTTACCTAAAAAGAATGGCTCAGGTTTGGGAATCTCCATCACATCCTCAGCTGTGAAGACCGATGCAAAGAATTCATTTAGTTTCTCCGCAATGGCCTTATCATCCTTGAATGTTCCTTTAGCACCTCAATCGTCCAGTGTCCCCACTGGTTGTTTAGCAGGCTTCCTGCTTCTGATGTACTTAAAAAATTTGCTATTACTTTTTGAGTCTTTGGCTAAAATTCTTCAAATTCTTTTTTGGCCTTCCTAATTGTATTTTTACACTTCATTTGCCAGTGTTTATGCTCCTCTCTATTTGTTTCACTAGGATTTAACTTCCACTTTTTAAAAGATGCCTTTTTGCCTCTCACTGCTTCTTTTACTTTGTTGTTTAGCCATGCGGGAAGAATCAAATTATCTTTCACAAATTTAAGTTCCTTTTTTGTGTTTTATGACTTCCTATTACAACAGCGGTTACAATGTATTAAAAATGGTTGACTAGGCATTTCATGTGAACGTTACTATGAGCAATCTTGGATCATTGTTACATATTGCCGTGTTTCTTGTTCATACTTCAGTAGGTTGTCATGCACCAGAGAATCGACGGATTAAGAGGAATTGGATATGTTGGCCAGCAGAGGGATAGGCAGGCTGAGATAATTAATTTAATACATTTTGTGAAAATTTGAATGCAAACATACAGCGTGAGTTAGCTTTTAGTACAAATTTGTCATTTGTTCCTTATCGCTGAATAGTTGATTGTCAATATTAGGGCCCGATTCTGCAAATCCCATAAAAGTAGCCTTTATTTAAGTGACTATTAATAATTCACTCCAGTGGGACAACTCACATGAGTTATAACTCCCCATATGAATAATTGTTTTCAGGGCTTACATGATAAATAATTGCTGGACAGCTTCCCAAAACAAAACTCAGACAATCATCTTTCAGATAGACTAATACTAACAAGGCTTTGGAAAAATTTGACAAAGGCTTGTGATGTGTCTGGTCATCATATTACTTATAGGGGAAATGAACCTTGGAAGCAGAACTTGAGGTAAAGTCAAACCTGGATCAGATTACTCATTGCCTTTGGTTTCAAAAATTCTAATTTAAAATAAAAAGCCTTGAAGCTTGTCTAGATAAATGAATTAATGGAAAATCTCAGCAAATAGAAAGTGAGACTTTGAGTTAACTGGACTCATATGTGTTGAGAAGACTCCACACTGCTCCACACTTCTCTCAGTTGAGATGATCGTTGATCTTTTTCCATTGGATTCCCCACTGAACTACATAGAAATAAACAGCATCAAATGAATCAGGTACCTTTAGCATTGTGTAGCTGTCTGCCTGGTTTAGATATTTACTACAAAGTGTAAATTGCACAGATGTTCTGATGATCTTCTCCTTATGGGGAAGGCAGCGTTCCTGAAAAATAGAAAGGGAGGATGCAGTTATGGATTCTTCTTTCTTTCTTGTTCATTCTTAGCTTCCCAGAATGCATTTTTAATCTCTTTGGTATCATTTCAGAGAGCTACTAAAAACATTTCAATCTGAGCCTTTCTTTTGATTTACTAGTCCCTGTTTAAAAAATAATGTGGTGCGCACATCAGCCTCACTGATATCTGCTCAGTCCACTCTGTTTATGCCTGACTCTGACTTTGGTTATTTTCTTGTGATATTTTTTAGGGAAAAATTATACAGAAATAATTTACTCTCATGTTGTTCAAAGTTGGGTACTTTAAAAATTGTGTTAGTATTTTTTTTCTAGTATTTTTTTTCTAGCAATATTTAGTCAAAACCATAGTGCGGTAAACAGGATTGGATTTTTAAACAGCAAATATATATTTCAACCATGTATAGTGGAATGTGGAATTTAAAAAAAGTAAATAGATGGTGTATAATGAAATGATATTAACTGTTCAGTAAGGGTTTAATCTGTTGATTATTATATTGTATAATATTTTCATTGATTTTGGTGGATTTTGGACCAAACTCTAATTGAGCACACAAACACTGGTATAAGATAATTGTTGTAAAGTGCAAAATTAGGTATGGTGGGTTGTGTTTAAAAAGGTAACATTCATCTCTTCATGATACTGGTAATTGTAACCGGGCACACCAGATTCCATGCAAGGCAGGGAAGGGTTAATTAGAACAAATTAAGACACCTGGAGCAGGAAACAGGCTTCCAAGGAGGAGCTAAAAAGAAGAGTCCTGCTCAATTTGGAGGAAAAGGAAGGAATGAGCAAGTGCAGGCAGAGGGAGAGCAGATGTGAGTCTCTTGAGGAAAGCTGGCTAGGCCAGGGATTGGGGAAGACTGGTGCCAGGCAGATCTCCTAGAGGAAAGGAAAGAGGCCAATGCACCTATGACTTGTCAGCTGATCCCAATTAGTCTTAAAAGAGGGAACCTGGACCTAAAGGAGAGAGTCAGAGCTGCCTTAGAACGCAGATGGAATCAATCTGGAAAAGGGTAGGTGAGAGCTGCCTGGGAGTGAGAGTTGTGGCAGGTGGGAGTTGCCTGAGTACAGGGGAGAGAGAGAGAGAGAAGGAGCTGCAGAGAGTTGCCTGAGGGAAAGCTGCAGAGGGTCAGAAAATGTTGGAGTGGTGAGAGATGCTAGAGCAATACCTGGGAGATGAGCATGGTGAGAGATGTAGAGCTGCCAGGAGCTGTGTCGTGAGAGATGCCAGAGTTGTACGTTGATAGTCTACTAAGGACTTAATTTGTTATGACTTATTTGCACATGGCTTTCTTTTGTAATCAATTAGCCCCACAAGGGCTATGTATATGCAAAAATAATGTTTAGACTAGTTCTGGAAAGAACTGAAGCAGAAACTGAGGTAGGTGCACTGGTTATGCCTCAACCTGATGCTGAAAGAGCCCAGGCAGGGGCTGTGTTATGCCAGTGATGACGCAATATTTTCTGAATCCTAGAATATAATACTGCAGGGAGATAAAAATTGCTTCCTTTTAAATAGAAATCACTCCACATAGTAGGAATCTTGCATGTACCACTTTGTTTGAAAGAAAGAAAATGAGAACATGAAACGAATGCAGAATGCATGAGACAGAGTGAATACTTTTATATTGTAGGGCAAAGCAACCACAGTGCACAACCTAAGCCTATTTTATTCCAGGAATATTACCAAGAACAAATCTGTGCTGGACATGAGGAGCCTTCATAACAAAAGTTTGTCAAAACTGTTGTTTCTACAGAAAGTTTCAACTCTGACAAATCAGCATTTTCTGACAAAAACATTTTTGTAAATTTCCTGACCAGCTTTAGTGATGATATATGGGCAGGAGAGTTAAGATGGGCTTTTGTCAAAGTTAGACTCAGGACTCAGTTTGTCAGACCACTCTGTTTTATTAGCACAGCGCTCTGCTAATACATTCAGATAATGTGAGCCCCTATGCAAGATTCAAAGTCTTATTTATACAGATAAAAGGGTGCGAACTA
>NW_020674922.1:0-2805 GCF_002925995.2 Terrapene triunguis
AGCAGGCAGGAAGCCGCTCAGCTCCGCTGCACTGCTGGTGGTGAGTGGGGGCCCCGGGCTCTTTTAAATGGCCCGGGAGACGCGGGGGCGGAAGGCGGGGCCGAGGCCCATGGTGCCCAGGCACCGGGGGCCCATAGAACTCGCCGCCCATGCCTATGGCCAGGAGAGGGGTAGCCCTGAAGGCTCTGGGGGTGGGTGGGTGACCAGGGGCAGGGAAAGCTCCTAGAGCCCTAGGGGTGGAGTCACTGACTCTGGACATTGTTACCTGCCCCAGCTGGTGTCGCTGGGCTGGAGCAAAGCCCAGGGTCGGGTGTCTCTTGTTCCCCAAGGCTCAGCTCCACAGAATGGTCCCTTATGTGACCTCGGCCCTCAAGCCCCCTCTGACGTCCGTATGCCATGCGCAGGCTGGGCCCCATCCACGGCCAATTCACCTGCCCCCCGCAGACCGGGCGGCCCTTTGGAACACAAGGCTGCAGACCCCTCCCTCCCCGCTCCGCATGCAGCTGAGCCTTAGTGAGGGAGCAGGGTAGGCCTTGATCTCGGCTGGAGCCTCGAGGGGCCGTTGCGCTAGCAGCGTTTCAGTGGGGCACACACGGTGACCAATCGCGGTGCCCGGCGTACAGCGCATGCCGCGCCCGTGGCAGGTGGAGCTAAGGGCCCCGTGGCAGAGATGAGTCGTGAGGGTCCAGCCCCGTTCTCTAGCTTGTTTCGCTGTTGGTGTGTTAGCTCCTCCAGTGCCCTGACCTTGGCAATGAGCGGGAAGACGCCATCCTGGACCAGTTGAGTGGGCAGCTGAGAGACCCCAACACTGTGGTGCGCTGGCTGGCGCTCAAAGGCCTCCTGTACCTGTCCCTGCGCCCAGAGAAGGTGAGAGGGGAGGAGGGCTGGGGGATAAACCCAGAACCGCAGGGAGCTGCTGCAGGGCTGGGGTCATTGAAACCTTCCCAGGAGACATGGCCCTGGCCTCGAGTCAGGAGCCCTGGCTTCTATTCCTGGCTCTGTCACTGACCTGCTGGGTGACCTTGGGCAAGTCCCTGCCTGGCCTTTGTCTGCTGTTCTGCAGGGCAGGGCCTGGCTGCTGCGGGGTGTGTCTCTGGGTGTGTGCAGCACCTGGCACTGCCGGGCCTGATTGTGTCTGGGGTCTCTGTGATCCAAAGAACCCTAGCACTAGATTAGCAGCAGAGCTGCGGACTCTAGACCCCAGGGAATGCTGGCGACACCAGTGATCAGGGACGCCCGGACAGAGCCATTTCGCTTCAATTAGGAACCATTTTTTCCTACAAATCCCCTTTTAAAGCCTCATAGGTTTTAACTGTTGACGTCACAGCTCTGTCCCGCAGCACTTGCTCCTCTGAAGAGCTCTACAGGGGCCTTTTGCTGCTAAGATCTCATAACAAGTTTGATACACACAGTATAGTGAAGGCAGAGAAAACCCTTGGGGCTTAAATACACAGATCTGGCAGCCTGGTAAAGAGGAGACAATCTGAAGGCAACTCTCACTAATGATAATTTACTTACCCTGAGAATAGCGGGTCAGTCCGGTTTATTAAACCCGGACTATGATTAGATCAGACATGGAGAGGGCGTGACTGTAATTCTCTTTGTCATACACTATTCCCATCGTTCCATGCGCCTCAGCCTTGTTTTCACTTGCTTGTGGTTCATTTTTTCTTCCGGAACCGGTTAGCCTGTATTTGACACATTTTTTCCCTGATGCCGGTTGAGATTTTCATAGATTCATAGATTCTAGGACTGGAAGGGACCTCGAGAGGTCATCGAGTCCAGTCCCCTGCCCTCATGGCAGGACCAAATACTGTCTAGACCATCCCTGATAGACAGTTATCTAACCTACTCTTAAATACCTCCAGAGATGGAGATTCCACAACCTCCCTAGGCAATTTATTCCAGTGTTTAACCACCCTGACAGTTAGGAATTTTTTCCTAATGTCCAACCTAAACCTCCCTTGCTGCAGTTTAAGCCCATTGCTTCTTGTTCTATCCTTAGAGACTAAGGTGAACAAGTTTTCTCCTTCCTCCTTATGACATCCTTTTAGATACCTGAAAACTGCTATCATGTCCCCTCTCAGTCTTCTCTTTTTCAAACTAAACAAACACAATTCTTTCAGGCTTCCTTCATAGGTCATGTTCTCAAGCTCTTCTCTGGACCCTCTCCAAAAAATTTTTGTGGGGCTGTCTTTGAAAGGTTCAAAAACCAAATACAGAAATGATTGAATCTGGCTTTTAGTAACAGACCAACCCTAGAACTCGTGTGCAAAATTGGCTCCCTCCTCTAGGCTGGGCTGTAAGGACCGGGACTCAGGAGAACCCAGGTTCGGTTCCTGGCTCTGCCAGACTCCCTGGGTGACCGTGGGCGAGTCATGTAGCCTCTCTGTGCCTGAGTTCCATGTCTGTACAATGGGGATAGAAATCCTTCCTTTGTGTGTCTAGCCTGTAAGCTCTAGGGCAGGGGACGTCTCTTACTGTGCCTGGAAATCCCCCAGCACAAGCCCTGATTGCAGATAGGCCCTCGAGGTGCTATTCGAACCCCTATAACAATAATAGACTTGATTTATTTGGAGTCAACGTGTTGTGCAGAGAACTTTCCACAGATGATACCCGCTAATAAATACCATCCCCTGAGATCTGGGGTACAAGGAAGCAGCTGCTTATGTTGCAGGTAGCCGGCCCCGCTGCCCGTGATCCTAGCTGGCTGTGCAAAGGCTTTGAGGCTCTAACATGTCACCTGGAGGCAGGGGCCCTGGAAGACTTTTTATAGTGGAGGTGCTGCGCCCCCCCTTACCCCTG
>NW_020674923.1:0-5704 GCF_002925995.2 Terrapene triunguis
GCTGGGTGCCTCAGGAATCTCTCTGTCCTGCCCCTGCTGGAGCTCTTCCCCTCGCTCCATTTCACAGCTGCTCTCTGGCTTGGGGTCCGCAGAGCCTGTGCATGGAGGGGAGTCACAGGCATGAGGGGCGTTGAGACTTGTCAGGCCTCAGACACGCAGAGCAGGATGTCCGGAAACAGCCCCTCAGCCCGTGTCCTGGCGAGGCGGAGGCAGGGCAAGATCACGCCTGCAGGGCTCGCTACAGCCGCCGGGTACCACAGGGCGGGCAGAGCCGGTGCCTGGGTCTCTCTGGGAGCCGAGGTCAGGGCCCATGGACAGCTGGGGGTTTGGCTAGAGGTGCAGTCTGGGACCCAGGCATCGACCCCCCGAGCTGCTCAGAGCCCCAGCCCGCGGAGCGTACGTTTCTCTAGGGCTGCTCCCAGGCCAGGTCCCCCCATGCAGCCGTGCTAACGTCCAGGAGCAAACTGACTGGGCACCAACGTAGCCCCCGGAGGCATTGGAACGACAAAGCTGGTGAACCAAGGTCCCGGCTCTGTCCCCATGCTCAGGCCACAATGGGAGGTGGAACAGGCACTACCTGGCATTTAGCGACCGGGCGCAGGAGTTCCCTGGGGTCCCTGGGGAACCGTGACAAGACGCGCCTGGCCCAAGGGTCGGTCACTCCTGGCGGGGAACACCCAAGAAGCGCAGGGGAGGAGGAGGTCGCTGTCTCTGCCAGGGCAGAACCTTTCAACCTGATCATGGATCCCGGGGCCTATGGATGGTGACGGTCGCCAAGCAGGGAGGCCAGGCCACGCCAAGCGGCGAGCCGGACTCTACGAGGGAGCGCTGGAGGTGGCCAGGCCCAGCCAGAGACGGGGCGGTGGGGGGAGCTTGGAGTGGTGCCCAAACCTGGGGGCTGATGGACGCTGCTGAGTCCTGCTGCCCTGCAGGGGGTGGGAGGGGAGGACCGGCTGTCCCAGCGGTGGGCAGCAGGGCCCTTCGCTCAGTCACGGGTCCCCTACCAGGACTTTGGGGTTTGGGGCAGGACGGGGGTAACTGGCTATTTGTGCTGCTGCTAAAGAGATGGACAGGGAGCCTCACCCAGCGAGGCCACCAGCTCGAAATTCTCCCTCATCACGGCCCAGTAAAGCTCCCTCTGCCATTCCGCCAACGCCGCCCACTCCTCCGGGGAGAAACAGACCGCCACGTCCTCGAACGCCATCTGAAACACAAGCCGCCCCCCACAGCACCTCCTGAATAGCCACGCCCAGGCCCTACAACGTCACCACCCACCCAGGGAGGCAGCCAGGAGGGCCCGGCTCCGTTCCCCATCCCCCGTCTCGGAGTTGGCCCTGGGACCTCGGGAGGGAAAGGCCCCTGGGAAGGAGGGCAGCCATGGGAGCGGCGCAGGGACGCTGGAGCCAGACGGTTTCATGGCACTGGCCTCTTCCTCCCCTGCACTCAAGCCGACAGCAGATCCCCTGGCCAGTCTCGCGACAGGCTGCCCTGCATGGCAGAATGAGCCAGCCGCTGGGACGGGGAACCGAGGCAGCCAGACCCCGGCCTGGAACTTGGCTCTGCCTGCGTTTCCAAGGCAACAGTTAGGATGCTCGTGGGGTGGGGGAGCCCTTGGAGCCATCAGCCCAAGGCACTGCCGGGAGCATCATCCAGTCCTGGCACATCTGTCCCAGGCACCCTCCACCCAACCCCCGCTCCCTACCTGCGCCGGTCGCAGGGAGCTCTGCGTCTCGCACACCTGTCCCCGGTGCAGGAGGACCCTGGAGAACCGAGGAGCCCAGACAAACCGACCATCCCAGACACACGGCCCGGCTCGGCGACTCGCGGCAACCCAACCGTCCGACCGGGCGTCGTCGGAGCCTGGGTGGGGCAGAGAACGGCACCGCGTTATCCGAGCACGCGGGAGAGGCCACCCGGACGGAGCGAAGGCGTGAGCTCTCTGCGTGGTAACACCGCTCGCAGAGGACAGGGAAGGGCCAGGTGCATCCAGCCCACCTCATGCCACGCGGTAAGGGGCTGCGGAGTCCGGGCTCCCCAGGTGCACAACTGTCCCACTGCTGAAGGGTGCGAAAAGCCCCCCCCAACACAGCCAGCAACAGAACAGGGAGCCCCAGGCCGGGGCTGAGCGACACCAAGCCTGGAATAGTGGGGGCTGCGGGTTGGGAGAGGGGGTGTCAGCAGAGCTGGGGGGAAGCCCAGGGCTGGGCTAGCAGGGGGCTATGGGTCCAGAGTGAGGGGCACTGGCGGAGCTGGGGGTGGGGCAGGTCCGGAACAGCAGGGGGCTGCAGGTCGGGAGTGAGGGGCATCGGCAGAGCTGTGTGCTGATCCAGGCCTGGCTAGTATGTTAGTTAATCCACAGGTCACACAAAGGCCAGACCTAACCAAGTGGGGTCACAGGGGACTGAGGGGAGGCAAACCCGCAGCCGGACCAGGGCTGCTCGCTCAGCTGCCAGGACTCACCCCTCCCACACAGCAGCAGTGACCCAGCCTGGGACAAGGGGGGTGCTGTAAGGGGGGGTGGGCTTAACTCACAGCCCACGTGCAGTCACACGCCAGGCAGGTCCCGCCTGCTGGGGCAGAGACAAAACAGAAGCCGCTGGAGGGCCCCGAGTGAGACTCTCCCGCTGGGCTGGAATCCAGCTGCAGGTGGGCCGGGGACGTCGGCAGAGAACAGGCACCTCTGAGCTCACCGGGTCCCCCCCGACGCAGCCCCTTCAGCTCCCCCTGGGAGTGCCCAGCCAGCCGGAGCAGAGCACAGGGCCCCAGGGCTTTGCCGCCTCATCCTCCACCACTACTGACGTCCCATGGGGGGGTCACAGGCAGCTTTGCTGTAGCTGGCCCTGAGACCACGGAGACCCGGGCCGGTGGCCGTGGCCGAGGGAAGTGGCCCTGGGGAGCTGGGAACAGCGCTTCAGGCCCAGCGGCTCCCGAGACTCCAGAAGCCCGGCTGGGTCCGACAGGGCAGCAAGGCTGTGACCGAACGGCACACACCCATCTCCACTGGGAGGTGCCCTGGCGGGCTGGCCCAGACCAACGGGGCACTGAACCCATCACGTTTGCAGTGCACACAGAGCGCCTGACCCAGAGCACACGTTCCCCCAGACCCCGCAGGAGCAGCACTGGGGCGGTGTCTGCGAACTCCCAGCCACCTGGCTCACACAGAGCATCCTCCCGCCAAGGGAGCCCAAGGCCGATGCCCAGCAGCAGTCCGAGCGGCTCGAGTGCCCGACTCCTCGCCGGCACAGAGCCTGACACACCGAGGAGTTACCAGGCCGCCCCACTCCACAGCAGAGCAGCTCAGGGGTGAGTTCGGTATCACTCACCCGTGCTGGGGGGCTGGGGGATTCCTCCCCCCCTCTTCCCCTGGGGAGCCCCGACGTGCGGCTCTTCATCTTTATCCGCCTTCCAGGCGATCTCCACTGCAGCGCTTGCAGAGCCTGTTTGGGGGAAGAGAATGCCACCGAGGGCTGGGACGTGGACCACACGGGGCGATGGCATGCCAGGTGTTCCCTTCCGTCCTACAGAACAGGCTGCCTGGCAGCCCCCGACCGGCCGCGCGACGGTCCAAGGATCTCTGTGACAACAGTGGGGCGCCATTTCTCTTGCCCCCAAGCCCCGGGGCTATTAACGGCGCAGTCTTGCTCTCTCCTGCCCAGGGAACCCCTTCTTGTGTGCGTGTTCCCGTATCTCCCAGGCACCTTGCCCTTGCCCAAAGCAGACTGTGAAGAACTTCAAAAAGATCTCACAAAACTAAGTGATTGGGCGACAAAATGGGGTCTGCCTGCTGGTTTCTGAATTTCTGGGGCTGGCGGTTCTGGGCCACGCCCTGGCGGGACCCCATTACCCCAGCACCAGACCTGGCTGGGTTAGCGCTGTTCCCACAGCCCCGGGCCGAGGCCCCCAGTCTGGGCTCTGCCAGGACAAGGACCGGGCCAGTCCTGCACCAGCCTAGAGAACGTCTTCCCCCGCCGACTAGCCCCTGTGATTGCCTCTCTCAGGGAAGATGCCCCACTAAGAGCCCGCGGGAAAACCCCTCCCCCAGTGCTCCTCGCCCTGGCCTGGCAGCGACAGCATCACCGGGGATCCCAGAGGAATGGCGTCGCTGCTGGGCTCACTGACGTTGGGTCTGGTCTCTCCGAGTCAGGGACTTTCATGTGTGCGGCTGCAAAGAAAGGAGCCTCACCCAGCGAGGCCACCAGCGCGTAATTCTCCTTTATCACGTCCCAGTACAGCTCCCTCTGCCATTCCGCTAACGCCGCCCACTCCTCCGGGGAGAAATAGACCGCCACGTCCTCGAACGACACCGGCACCTGCAACAACACGCGGCCCCGTCTCAGCACCGCCGGCTCCAATGGGATCTAAATCTCTGAGGCACTGAAAATACTGACACCGCTCATCAAACAGCAACGATTTTTGGTCTCTAGCCAAAGGAGGCCCACAGGATCCAGGACCCGTTAGAGGGAAAAGGCCCCATCCCCTGCCCCCCTGACCCAGCCATTCCCCCCACCCTGGGGCGAGCTCAGAGCCAGGGCTCCCTAGAGGGGAAAGGGCTCTTACCCCATTCCCCACTCCCGCTCCCCAGGCCACACTGGGCTGGGCAGGGCCTGGGAGAGCTGCGCAGAGAGGAGCCGCGGGAGAGGAAGGGCTGGTGCCCGGCAGGGGCTGTTCCCTTCCATCTCCAGGGAGGGAAGAGAGGACTCGCGCATGCAGGAGAAGCCAGGGGCCTGTGAGCCAGGGAGAGGCCAGCGGCCTGGCCTAGGGAATGGGCCATGTTGCTGGATCCGAGGCCCAGAGCCCAGGCCTGGCAGGTGGGAAGGGAAGGTCTGGGGAGGGGCAGTGAGGGCAGCTGGGGGCCATCCCAGGGAAGGAGGAGCGAGGGAGCAGGTTCCTGGCAGGGAGCACTGGGCAGGGCCTGGGGTGGCGGCTGGGAGACATTGAGCACGCTAGATACAGGAGGAAAGAAATGGGCACAAAGTGACACCCACTTGCAAAGCGTCTTCTGGTTATTCTGCCTCCCGGGACGTTAGTGGCACTGTCAGCCCCCAGCCCGACGCAGCCGAGCGGTCGCCCTGCGCAGCCCCTGGCACTGCCCAGCCCCTGGCACTGCCCAGCCCCCGGCCAGATACAGCCGAGCGGTCGCCCTGCGCAGCCCCCGGCACTGCCCAGCCCCCAGCCAGATACAGCCGAGCGGTCGCCCTGCGCAGCCCCCGGCACTGCCCAGCCCCTGGCACTGCCCAGTCCCTGGCACTGCCCAGCGGTCGCCCTGCCCAGCCTGGCTCCCGGCTGTCTGCTGCCTTCGCTCACCCCGCGCCTTGGGGCTCGAGTTACATCTGCCCCGAGCTCTCGGGGGCCCCGATCCCCGCAGAGCCCGGGACACGCAGCACGGGGGGGGGGGGCTCCCGCAGGGCGGCTCTGCTCGAGCTCGGGCTGCCCGGCCCGGGAGCGGGTCTGCGGCGGCGGGTCCCCCCCGGGCTGCGGCTTCTCCAAGGAGCCACATTGCCCCGCGGGCGCCAGCGCAGCCAGGGCCCTACCCGGGCGCGGAGCCCCGCAGCCATTCCCGGGCCGGGCGCGGCGAGCTGGGGCCGGAGCCGCCCGGGAGCGCAGCGCAGCGCAGGGTCCGGGGCTCGCGCTCGGTGCATGCCGGGAGCTGTAGTCCGGTCCGGTCCGGTCCGGAGGCTGCGGCCCCGCTCGCGCTCGGTGCATG
>NW_020674924.1:0-1404 GCF_002925995.2 Terrapene triunguis
GAGGCCACCAGTTCGTAGTTCTCCAGCATTACGTGGCGGTACAGCTCCCGCTGCCATCCTGCCAGTTTCTTCCACTCCTCCTTGGTGAAATAGACAGCGACGTCCTCAAAGGTCACGGGTCCCTGGGAAACAAACCGCTCCCTGCTCAGCACCACCCGCTTCGGCGGCCTGCGGACGCTCGGGGCCCTTCGCTCTGACCACGTCGCCCCCTCTTTGCTGCCCTCCACTGGCGCCTTCGCTGCTAGTTTTCACTGTCCGTCCTCACCCACCCGCTCTCTCTCCCTCTCAGCTGCCAGCCGGCGCAGGGCCTGCCTGGTACATTTCAAACAAGCCCCTCAGAGCCCCCACAAAACGACCGGATTACCCACCTTCACAAGCCTCCTTGCCGGGAGGCTGCAACAGCGCTGAGCCTGCTACCCGCCGAGCCCGCTGCCCACCACACTCAGCACCGCCGCATTGTGTCCCCATACTCCCCCTCCATCTGCCCATCTCTGCTGTCTCTCGGCTGGTACCTACATGATCCGCTCCTGGGGGCCCAGACTTCCTGCTCTGAGTGTGTGCAGCACCTCGCACAAGGGGGGCCTGGCCCACGCCTGGGGCGACAAGGCGATCGCTAGCTAATAACGTAGGCGAGGCAGGCAGGTTCCTGCGGCCCCGCCAGGCCTTGGGCAGCGCTGCGGCTCTTTGCAGGAAGGGGGTGTGCAGTGTAACAGGCCAGTGTAACGTCCAGGAGGCAACACATGGTTCTAGCATCCCAAGGGCTCTGCCCCCTTCACGCCGGTCTCCAGGGGACGATGCAGGGGTCACCCTTTGCTGTTGATGGGAAGTGAGCCAGGGACAGGCCTCACCGGCTTGGCTGTTCGAAGTGGGGTGTGCCGGGGAGCCCCTGCTCCGGAACGGCAGGGACTGCGGCAGCAGGGGAGGGGGGAGGGAGGGCTCTGCAGAGGTGGGGAGCAGGGTTTGAGTGGCAGCAATGCTGCCAGGCACGCTGGACTGAGATGCCCTGACTGGGGTGTGGGGGAAGAGGAGGAAGGGGAAGAAATGACCCCTTATCTGTCTACACTGCCCGGCACCATGTGCGGTTATTCACTTATCCCCATTTTACGGAGGGGGAAACTGAGGCACAGAGCCAGGAAAGGACTAAAAGAGATCCCACAGCAAGTCAGGAACAAAACCCAGGATCCCTAACTCCCACCCTCCCCTCAGCCACTAGGCCCCATTCTTCTCCCAGAGCTCGGGATGGAACCCAGGAGTCCTGGCTCCCAACCCGCCTCCCCTCGGGGCCTCCCCGGTCCCCATCCCCGAGGGCCCCCGCGAGCACAGGAGCAGGAGACGCGCGCCCCAGAGCCCCCCGGCCCGGCCCCGCCCCCCCCAGAGCCCCCAGAGCCCCCCGGCCCGGCCGCG
>NW_020674925.1:0-3656 GCF_002925995.2 Terrapene triunguis
CTAAGGTGCCACAAGGACTCCTTGTTTTTTTTGCTGATACAGACTAACACGGCTACCACTGAAACTTTTCTTAACATGTTTACTCTCACTTCCATATCATTAATTAAGGTGTTAAATAAGGCAAGATCCCTGTAGCATCCACCTCTCCACAACTTGATATGTGGCTGTTTATCATTACCTTTTGTTTACTGTTCTTAAGCCAGGTTTCAATTCATGTGGCAGTGCCCTTATCCAAACTAATTTGCATTCATTTGACAATAACTAAAGTACTATGAAAGTGGAAGAAAAAGCAGCTTGTCTAATCATTAAATGAAATATATTTCCTCTTCTTTGCTCTAGTAATTACTGTGGTTAATCAAACTGAGCCTCAACATATTTACCAAGCTAAGTCCTAAGTAAAAATATAGTCACTGAAGTCATATAGAGATTATTGTGCTGTTGAATTTAGTTAAACGGATGGGTTTAATAAACACAAATAGAATCTTTAATCATCTGGAATTAGACTAAAATCAAAGGGGTCTGCATTGTTTCACTGTAAACGCACTGCATTTTCTCTAATGTGTACATAGCACACAGTGGACGCTACCTTCCATTAAATAAATTATACTTGGCTTCCAACAGTCAAGGCTGGTCTGGGAGGTGTGACTTGCATCACATCACTAGAGTATTATGGCTATTTGAAAAGGGTGCTGTCTCTTGGAAGTCAAGGACTGGGGTGCAAGATAGATGCACACTCCTCACAGAATTAGATGAATGCTGCTTATTCATTTAGCCACAATGGGAACTGACTGAAGATGCTTTCCTTTAAGCATTTATTGCTTCTCTGGATGAACCACAATGCTATAATTCTCACATGCTTTTGCATGGGGAGGAAGGATGAACCTGTGGTTAAGACACAGGGCTGGGAGTCACATGATGAGGGTTCGACTGGTTCTGACAAAGATTTCCTCTGAACTTGGCCAAGTCCTTTAATCTCTCTCCAGCTTCTCTGCCTGTAAAAAAGGGTGTCATCTCATAGGCTTTGTTGTGAGACTAGGGCCTGGTAAACATGCAGTTTTTGTACAGGTGTAGGTTAGGCACAGTTCCTAGTGTGGATGCAATCATACTGATATAAAGGTACCTAATACTCTTACAGTTTGTTCCCCTTTCACTACAGTAATAAGCTGTACCAGTATAAGCACCTTTATAGAGGTATAACTACACCCCACTAGGAGAGCTGTAGTACTTTAACTATATCCCCGTGGGCTTATCTACACTATAAATACCTTTCTGCCGCAGCTATAGCAGCAGAGACCTCTATCGTAGGTGCACTATATGCTGGCAGGAGTTTTTCTGCCAGCATAGCTAGTTTCCCCCCGCCCCTCCCCTGCGAGACATTAGCTATGCTGACAGAAACACTCTTCTGTCAGCATAGCTGCTTCTACACTGGGGGGTTTTGCTGGCACAGCTATGTCAATTTTTTCCACTGTGCAAATTGCCACCTTCTCCCACTAGGAGTTCTGGGAATGGATCGCAGTGCATCATGGGGGCGGGATCACCGTGCCATGATGCAGTTTTCTCTGTCCCATAATTCCCAGGACATCTGACTGCGTTTCGTGCCGTTTTTCAACTGTCCCTGTAAACTGTGTGCCTACCATCTTTGCCTGAAAGCATGGCTCCTGCACTGCTCACCAGTCTTGGGATAAGCATTATGAACACAATGTGGCTGATCCTGCAGTATTTCATGAGCTGTGAATCTGTACAGGAATCCGTGGTGCCTGCCCTGCTGTGCTCCCTGGAAAGAAACAATTCAAGATTGATGCTGGCATTCATGGAGCAGCTGCACATGGTGGAGTGTCGCTATTGGGCTCAGGAAGCAAGCACCAAGTGGTGGGATCGGATTGTGATGCAGGTATGGGATGATAAGCAGTGGCTACGGAACTTTCATATGCGCAAAGCCACCTTCCTGGAACTCTGTCCAGAGCGCACCCCAGCCCTGCAGCACAAGGACACTAAAATGAGAGCTGGCCTAATGGTGGAAAACCGAGTGGCTATCGCGGTGTGGAAGCTGGTCAGTCTCGAATCAGTTTGGAGTTGGAAAGTCCACTGTAGGGCTTGCTTGTGGAGGACCATTAATCGCCTCCTGGTATGAAGGACTGTGATTCTGGGCAACGTGCAGGAAATAGTGGATGGCTTTGCGGCAATGGGATTTGCTAACTGCAGCGGGGCAATAGATGGCACGTATATCCCAATTTTGGCCCCATATCATCTTGTGATGCAGTACATCAACAGAAAGGGCTACTTCTCTGTGGTATTGTATGTGCTGGTGGGTCACTGAGGTCATTTCATTGAAGGTGCTTGACGCACGCATCTTAAGGAACACTGGCCTATATAAAAAGCGGCATGCAGGGACTTTCTTTGCAGACCAGAAGATTCCAATAGGGGATGTGGAAATGCCCATAGTGATCCTGGATGTCCCAGCTTACCCCTTACTCCCATGGTTCATGAAGCCATACCCCAGCTCCCTAGGTGGGCCCTCAAGGATTGAACTCACAACCCAGGGTTTAGCAGACTAATGCTCAAACCACTGAACTATCCCTCCCCATATTGACTGGGAACATGTCACCTCAGGACGAAATGCAGAGACAAAATTTCTCAATACTTTAAATGACTGCTTCTTGGAGCAGCTGGTACGGGAACCCAGGGGAGAGGCAACTCTCGATTTAGTCCTGAGTGGAATGCAGAAGCTGGTCCAAGAGGTAACTATAACAGAACCGCTTGGAAATAGTGACCATAATATAATAACATTTAACATCCCTGTGGTGGGAAGAACATCTCAGCAGCCCAACACTGTGGCATTTAATTTCAAAAAGGGGAACTATGCAAAAATGAGGGAGTTAGTTAAACAGAAGTTAAAAGGTACAGTGACTAAAGTGAAATCCCTGCAAGCTGCAAGGACGCTTTTTAAAGATACCATAATAGAGGCCCAACTTAAATGTATACCCCAAATTAAGAAACACAGTAAAAGAACTAAAAAAGAGCCACCGTGGCTTAACAACCATGTAAAAGAAGCAGTGAGAGATAAAAAGGCATCTTTTAAAAAGTGGAAGTTAGATCCTAGTGAGGTAAATAGAAAGGAGCATAAACACTGCCGAATTAAGTGTAAAAATGTAACAAGAAAAGCCAAAGAGGAGTTTGAAGAACGGCTAGCCAAAAACTCAAAAGGTAACAACAAAATGTTTTTTAAGTACATCAGAAGCAGAAAGCCTGCTAAACAACCAGTGGGGCCCCTGGATGATCGAGATACAAAAGGAGCGCTTAAAGACGATAAAGTCATTGTGGAGAAACTAAACGAATTCTTTGCTTCAGTCTTCACGGCTGAGGATGTTAGGGAGATTCCCAAACCTGAGCCGGCTTTTGTAGGTGACAAATCTGAGGAACTGTCACAGATTGAAGTGTCACTAGAGGAGGTTTTGGAATTAATTGATAAACTTAACATTAACAAGTCACCGGGACCAGATGGCATTCACCCAAGAGTTCTGAAAGAACTCAAATGTGAAGTTGCGGAACTATTAACTAGGGTTTGTAACCTGTCCTTTAAATTGGCTTCTGTACCCAATGACTGGAAGATAGCTAATGTAACGCCAATATTTAAAAAGGGCTCTAGAGGTGATCCC
>NW_020674926.1:0-7941 GCF_002925995.2 Terrapene triunguis
ATGGTAACTAGAAGTTATTTAAATACACAAAACAGCATATATTTATATTTATTAAACAAAACAACCTTAAATGTTTTGTATACATAAGCTTCTCTTACCAAAATGTGTTTCACATTTACAAATAAATTGTAGGAAGTTTAGGCCTTAATATATTTTATATTAAATCAAGATTTAATTTTGAACAGGTTTATTTTTAAAAAGAAAAATGTATTGTAATTTAAACAACAATAAAAAATATCTGATTAAAATAAAAATGATAGATTTTAATCCACCCTGCTGGACCTGGCACAATCCCCAGCAGCTCAGAGCTGCAATTTCAGGGAAAGTCCTGCTGAGCCTCAGGCTGGAGCATTTTCAATATGAATGGAATCTGCAGGGAATAGAACTGCATTCCAGCAAGTCTCTACCAAGTCTATGCAAACTGCATTTTTTCTCAGGTTTATGTAACTTGGACATATTTGGGTGGATTTTCACAAGGATGTCAAAAGGCATATCCCTCCCAAATTTCAAGCCCCTACTCCGATGTATGGGGGCTTTACTGCTTTTCAAAGAAAAGATCTCCAGAATTTTTTAACATGGTCAAAACAATGTACTTTTCCGTAGCCTTGTTTTTGGAAATGGCTGAATTGTTTGGACTGAAACTTTTTGGAATTTTGAGGCAGACACTTTCCATGGAAAATTTCAGCCCAAATAATTAAAATTTGGCCAAGTTACAACCAATTGAAAAGAGGGTCTTATAATGAAATGTGTTGGGCAACCTTAATGATTGATGGGGCTACCAGCCCTTCCTATAATAATAATCTCCTCTGCTTGTTGTAGCCATATACCAGCTATCCAGAAGAGGGCAGTGGTTCACATGTTTATTGTGAAAAGATGGAAACACTGAGGGACCTTGCCTAGTATATTACATGTATCTACAAGGCAGTTACCTTTATGTACCAAATAGATGTGTGTTCTTTTGTATTTACCCTATAAATATTCACATCTGAACCCTCAGTTCCTTCCATGAAGTCCACATAGGCTAGATCTGTGCATTTCCCATGTGTGTAGAGTAAGCACTTGCACATGAAAGTACCCATCTTTGTGCCCTTGCAGGAGAATATATACCTGTATGTAAATTTCTCTACAGTGAGTATCTGCACAGTATGAGAATTCAGAGATCCTGTTAAGTGCACATCCACACACATTCTTCAAATGCCTGGCCCCAGGGATTTAACAATTTCCTGTTTTTGTTGGTGCAGGTAAAATTCTGGTCTCAGCACATTTCCTTTATCCTCGTTGGAATAATCATCGTCACCTCCATCAGAGGCTTACTGATCACACTCACAAAGGTATGCCTGGCCAGAGCCCTCTTATGTGATAGCAGTCCAGGAGAGCTTGCTTGTATTTCTGATTTAGTCAAGAGAACATTGTGTAAACGAGGTTTTCAATCTTTTTTCATTTGTGGATCCCTAAAAAATTTTGAATGGAGGTGCGGACCCCTTTGGAAATCTTAAACCACTGGTGTAAACCTTTAGTACAAATGTAGGACCTGTGGTCTCTATTCAGTTAGTAGACAAATAGGGGATGAGGAAGGCTGGGATAGAAGTCCTTGCAGGGAGTGGGATGGAGAAAAAAGTCTTTTATGGCTGAATTAGAGAAGGGGAGGATAACTTTTCCTGGCTTATCTGGGGTATGGTCCTATTGAGAATTCTTTCAGCAATTTCCGTCACTAAATGCAATGCACAATCTATAAGTGCCTCCAGTCCAAGCAGAGGAATGGTGTTAATGTTAGGGCTGTAAATAGTTTTATAAATGTTTTAAAACTCTTAGAATAATCTGAGACTCTCTCCTTGCCCTAGACTTCCTCTCTTAAAAAAAAAAAAAAAAAAATCTCCCTGTTGCTACCAACAGTAGTCATGCTAGTGTAAATTGGCTTCCATTGTTTTAATCAGCAGGCTTTCTAATTTCTCAGAACCGATCTAGTGATTAATCCCTGGTTGCTGCCTGTGAGCAGTTTATATTAGCCCTTCCACTGTTTTTACTATCAGTGGTAGTAAGATTGGGAAATTTTAAGAGACGAAATGTAATGTAAACAAGGCTTAACAGTGATGTGGAAGCCTGGATCTGTTAGTTTTGGGTATTGAATGGCGATTAAGAGGACTTGGGTTGCTTCATTTAAACTGCTAGCTATTTCTGGGGATCAGGTAGGGGATTAATGCTTTAGTACAACCACGGGGGAAAACTGGCAACACACAACAGGGTGACCCATCGATGCTGGCCTGTAAACTGGGCTTAGGGTACCTAGGCTAGAATGTATTTTGGGTTGTTTTTTGTTTTGTTTTGTTTTTTAAAACTGGATTCTCCACACTGGCTGGCCATGCAGTGTTAGTAGCTGGTTTAGTGGGACCTATGTAAAAACACTTGTAGCTCTACTGAGGACAAGGCCCAGGTCTGTATCTTTGAAAGGTGTGGTGTACATACACATCTAGGAAGCATGTCTTTTTCCTTCAGTGCTGGTTTCTAGGACTAAAGGGGAATGATTGGAGCATGTATTCCTTCCATGTTCCTGTAGAAGGGAGCACAAACATGCCTGGTGATGAGAGTCCTATTTTCAGTACTTTTTTTTTCTTCTTTACAGTTCTTCTATGCCATCTCCAGCAGCAAGTCCTCCAATGTTATAGTTCTGCTGTTGGCACAGATCATGGTGAGTATCCAGACCTGCTAGTGAGCTTTTATCTTATTGTCCCATCTCAGCAAAGTAGCCACCTGTGAAGCAGTTAACTGATGCGCTTCCTGTATCTTATCTCCAGGGGATGTACTTCGTCTCTTCTGTGCTCCTAATCCGGATGAGTATGCCCCCGGAGTATCGTACTATCATTACAGAAGTCTTGGGGGAGCTGCAGTTTAATTTCTATCACCGTTGGTTTGATGTGATATTCCTGGTTAGCGCTCTCTCCAGCATCCTTTTCCTCTACTTGGCACATAAACAGGCCCCAGAGAAGCACATGGCGCTCTGAATCCATTCCAGTTCTGCCCACTGTTCTATAATCCCTTCTGGTGGACTACTGCAACTCATTAGGGGTGACAGGATTTGGAGAGAGGGAGGGCAGCTCTTTCAGTGCTCTGATGATGTAATTGGCCCTTCTGACTTCCACGGTTGCACTTAGAAGCTATATGGTTCATCCTGTGAAGAGGGTGCCATGAGCTGAACAAACAGCAGAGGCAGGAGAAAAGTGGAGGACAGCTGAGAGCCACGGAATAGGAAACTCCATGGGACAGGTGTGTCTTATGGTATTGAAAAATCTGCCAAGGATGGTCTGAGGAGAGACCTCTTAAAATCACGGGTAGAAGAATTCTGCGTAAAGGACACCGAGGAAACGTGATTTCAGTTTAAAAACAAATCAGTCTTAATCCAGAGTTGGAGGGTGTTGATTCTGGATCTGAATGTCTGAGACTGTGAAATTAAATCGGCTTTCGTAATACCTCACCACTAGCATCATAATTGTTTGTGTCAGTCCCAGGGACTTTAATGGAGATGAGCAAGTGTGTGAATGTCATTGTTTGGCAGAGGGGGAAGTGGATTGAGATTCATGGGAGATGTGCATGATTAGTATCTAGCTTCCTTAGGAACTGGAAGTCAGTCCTTTGTTACCATTTAGGGCCTAATGAATCAGAATCCATGCCTTGGGTTACTGTTCACTGGAGTTTAGCGCGAAGTCAAAGATGGTAGCTATAACTAGTTTACGTTATACACTAGAAATTCAGTGCTCCCCACTGACTGATATATTCTACATCAGCCCATATCCCTTGTTGGCTTAATGCAAGTCACTAAGGTAAATTTCACCCATGCAACTTAAACGTATAGCTTCCTGAAAACCATTCTCCAGACCTTGCTCATTTTAAAGCTGTTGTGGAACATACATCATAGATGGCAGGAGTAAGACCCAGGAAAGAGAAATAGCCACGCTGAATGATTTATTTATGCTTTGTCTCAAGCTTACACCAAGGAGGTATAGCATCCACTATTGGTACTACAGAGCTGGTTCATATTGCCTTAGAGACAAGATGTTGGCATGTAGGCAAACAAAGCTGTTTACACTGAATTACAGACACTGTTCAAACTGCCATGATCTGCAGCTAGGAGAGTGGGGTGGAGGGAATGGTGCTTGTAGCTTCTGAACAGTGAACTATTAAGTTAACCTATTGTTTTGAATGGACAATATCGACAGCTTGTTAGCAAGTGAAAAGAGTGTTCTTCACAGAATACATTAGCTTATCATGATATATTACATCTACTGGGTTAAACTGATTGTACTACAGTAAATATAGCATGTAATAGCCACAGTGATTAGGAGGAAAGAAGTCTCTTGTGGGGGATGTGAGAGATCAATTTCTATATTAAGGAGCTTTCTTGTGCTTATTGATTTGTGAATCACATTTCCTCCCCCACAAGATGACAGATGTTCCTGATTAGTCATTTAAGCTTTTACAGAGCAATAGTAGAAGTAAGTAACTGTCCATTTCACCAGGCAGAAGACCAGTGAACTACGATTAGCAGCATTAGGTAAGTGAGTGGTTGTTCTTGGGGGTGATGGGATTGTTCCCCTTCAGGGAAAGTTAGTTAGAAGGAAGTTGCTGTTCCAGTCCTCACAAGTATGAAGTTCCATAGCACAGTGTGGTTCTGGGAGGTAAAAGAACAAAGACTGCTTGGAGGAAGAGAACTTTCTTTAAACCTTGGAAGATGTCTGATTGATTTCTGTTGTGGTCTATCTCATCATAACTGTGTGTCATCATCATCTTCTGCTGAGGCGATTGAGAGTGAAGAGGAGGAGGAGCTGGCCTGTGGAAAAGCAATAAGTAGAAATTTCTGATTATTTTATGGTTGTAGATAATGTGATAGAGATTCCTCATGCCACTGTGAACTAACAGTCTGTTCTGAACCTATGCCCAGTAGGAATTTGCCTTTGCGTGAGAAGCTTAGTGAATTACTCTTTTAAATGCACTTTACAAAGCGACTAAATTGTCTAATGGGAATTCCATGTTCTTGCTCAACTTCCATATCAAATCCACCAAGGTCAGATAAAAAGAAGGGTTTAACTATAGCTCTGCAAATTCAGCCTGGGACATAAGACATCACTGAAAGAATCTGCAGTTGGAACTTAGTTAACAATTCTGGTGATAATACATGTGGAGGAATAGAATCCAGTTCGTTCCTTCCTAGCTTTATTGTGTCTCCTGCATGAACAGGAGTAAAAACTTGTTTATTTTTCACAGCAAAGACCTGAATCCACACAGGGATCAGAGCAGTTGAGTACAGGTGTCATTTTTCTGACAATAGCAAATTTCAAACTCTTGTTGCTGGCACAATTTCCCTGAACCAGTGTGGTCAGAATATTTATTTTTTTCTCAGGACCTTTGTTGATCACACTTTGTCACAGTCTACCCATCCCACGCCCACCAAAGAATCTGCACTGTTTTAGAGCACTTCACATGGTTTTCCCATGTTCACAGTTACTTGGGTCCTGTTGTTGAACAAAGAATTCCTGAGGATATGGTTCTCACCTACGTTAATGAATGCTCTCTCTCACATATGCACACGCATACACACTCTCTCTCTCTCTCTCTCCCCTCTCCTGTCCTCCCTTCCAAGGCTCCAGTAGATACTGCGTGTGGGGACTAGAGAGAGGAGGCAGTTCTACCCTACTGTAACCAGGTCTGCCACTCCATACTAATTAACGTAGATCAGATCTGGTAAATCCAGAATACAACTAGAATTCATAGACCCTCCCTCAAGTGAATTTAGTGACTGATTCAGGTTCCTTTCCCCACCACCTGGTCCACAAGATTTGGTTAACTCAGGATTACCCACCCTTTCTCTTGGTTCCGGCGAGGTCCTCTCTGGCTCTGCTGGTGGGTTCTCTGTATAAGCAGGAGGATCAGTAGTGTCATATAGCTGATCTGCCAGAGAGGCAGTAATAGGAATATTCTGAGACTTAAAGTATTCATAGGTTGCTTTTCTGCACACCAGTAGTGTCAGTCTGTCACCACTGTCACTGATTTTTGCTACAACCTTATCATAGGCTTCGTTCAGTACGTTCACGCCATTCACTTCCACCAAAATGTCCTCTTCTTCCAGTCCTGCTGCATCAGCTGGCCCACCTTTCCGTATCTGCAAACAGAGGCTCTGAAGCTGTGATACCAGCACAGTACCATTAAAGTTGCATTAACACCCAAGTATTATAGAGAATGAATGTTCTATGATTTTTTTCCCCAATACAGGAGGTAGAGTAAGGATTGGAAAAAATTATTCTGGAGCAGAACTTAATTGGAGAAGGAGAAAGGATGAGACTTTAACATAGTATTCCAATTATCCACTTTTATTACCAGTCCTGTAATGGGTTTTGACTTGGATAGGACTTCTGTTGTGGGGAAGAGGCCATGGTGGTGGTATGTAGACTTAACTGTGGTACTTAGGGGATCAGAGAATGGTTTGTCATATTTTACATTTGTATAGTGTCTTGTGGATCTCTGATCCCTTACATATATTATTATATTCAGTACAACACCCCTGTGGGTTAGATAAGTATTAAGGAAGAAGAGAAAATACAGATAAAAGTTATGCAATTTACCCCAGAAGTTTTGCAGAGCTAGGAATATATCCCAGGTCTCCTCACTCCCACTCCTGTACCTTAATCACAAGACCATCCTTTCACCTCTAGGGGTATGAATTCATCCTGAGTTCAAGGACTAAAACTCTACTATCAGCCAAGAGCACATAGGACAGACCTTGCCTTTTTGTTACAAATGGCTTAGAATGACTTGCTCTGAGTGCAGTCACAGCACAGAAGGAAGGGAATGGATGTCTAACTGTAGCCCAGACTCTTCCCTTCTGGTGTCTCATGCTTCTCCCAGGCTAAAAGTCCTAGGTTAGTACCTCTTTGATGAAATGCATGGGCATATTCTTGGTTGCATTCAAACGGAAGCCGAATCCACTAGGACCCTTCACCAGCCTGCAGATTTTGGGCTTGTGATTCACCTCCTGCTCAGCATGTGAGGTCGGCTCTTCCTCTGCCTCAGCTGGAAAAGAATCTTGTCTTTCCTGATAGTACAAACATGGGGAAACTTGAGCCTGAAAGACCAAAAGCAAAGGAAAGAGTTTATATGAATGTAAAAACTCCTACAGAAAAATCTGTCTAAGGCTGTCAGTTAATGGCAGATAACTCTCACGATTAATCTCTGTTTTAATCGCATTGTTAAATAATAGAATACCAATTGAAATTTATTAAATATTTTTGGATGTTTTTCTACATTTTCAAATACACCTCTACCCCGATATAACGCGACCCGATATAACACGAATTTGGCTATAATGCGGTAAAGCAGTGCTCCGGGGGGGTGGGGCTGTGCACTCCAGTGGATCGAAGCAAGTTCGATATAACGCGGTTTCACCTATAACGCTGTAAGATTTTTTGGCTCCAGAGAACAGCGTTATATCGGGGTAGAGGTGTATATTAATTTCAGTTACAACACAGAATACAAAGTGTACACTGCTCACATTGTATTATTTTTTATTACAAATATTTGCACTTTAAAAACGATAAACTGTATTTTTCAATTCACCTCATACAAGTACTGTAGTACAATCTCTTTATTGTGAAAGTGCAACTTACAAATGTATATTTTTTGTTACATAACTGCACTCAAAAACAAAACAATATAAAACTTTAGAGTAGGGGTCGGCAACGTTCGGCATGCGGCTCGCCAGGGTAAGCACCCTGGCGGGCCGGGCCAATTTTATTTACCTGCTGACGCGGTAGGTTCGGCCGATCGCGGCCCCCACTGGCCACGGTTCGCCGTCCCGGGCCAATGGGGGCGGCGAGAAGCCGCGGCCAGCACATCACTCGCCCGGGCCGCTTCTCGCCGCCCCCATTGGCCCGGGACGGCGAACCGCGGCCAGTG
>NW_020674927.1:0-2785 GCF_002925995.2 Terrapene triunguis
TATCTTAAAGGTGACCTAATGACAAAATAATATACTTCCTCATTAGACTATGGAAACATTTAGCACAGAAACTAAAGTCAGCTTTTCAAATTCCTTTTGGAGTCCACCAGGGTCACACCAGCTGGCTCTAGCAAGCGATGAGGGCCTATATTTATTTTTGTATTTACCTGATCTTTCGATATATTTACAAAATAGAATAAAAGTATGAAACATAACTCAGTTGCTTCTTTCTGTGACATCACAGCTATTGAAATAGCTTGTTTTAGCATGTAGCCAGTTCATAGGGACTCTTGTAAATAAATTTGGTTTTCCATGTACATTTTTTCAAAGTTTCTATGATGATATATAAAACACTTTCTAAGACATGCCATATTAAACAAATCAACAAAAAAGGATTTAATATGAGCCCACATGAGCCACCAGTGTGCTAAAGCAGAGCCTGCTGGTAATGATGACATCATTAAAGGATGAATTTGGTGGTGTAACACATAGCATTGCTGCCCTGTGGCATGACATCAGTGGAGAAGAGAGCTAAAAAGAAATGTTGAACTTTAAAATTTTCATACCTAATTGCCTAAAGTTAGGCTTCTAAATACATATTTTAGATATCTAAATAGAAGTAGTCTGGTTTTCAGAAGTGCTGAAAATTTCAGCTGCCATTGAATTCATTGGGAGTTGTAGGGATCTGCATCTTTAAAAATCTGGCTAGTTCTATTTAGATATCTAAAATATATATTTAGAATCCTAACATTAGGCACCCAGGTTTGAAAATTGTGGTGTTTTTAGTGGTGTAAATGCTCCTCTTAACCTTGTGAATGGGAAATCAAGTACATACTGAAGTAATGGATTTTGGTAGTTCCTTTTCACCTTTAACAAAATGCTGATACCACATATGTACTGTCTAAAGTTTTTGCTGTCCTTTTAGTTGCTGAAACATTCTAGAATGTATTTTTGTCAAATGACGTGCAGGCATGAAGCCCCATTTTTCACACCAAGTTCTATTAAACTGACTGTCACTTTCTCCTGTGAAATTGACTAGGAGCAGTGCAGAGCTGATGGTTAGGATCAGAGGTTGTGACTACAATAAGAGCAATTTAAGTTTTGTGGGAGTTAAACATGTGGCAGCAAATTTTTATATTAACCTTTTCAGACTCTTCAGTTTAAATCTTTGGCTACTAGCATGACCAATCTCTTTCCAATCCTGTAGTTTTTCAATGGCAGAAGCTACTACTATCAATAAATTCTGTGTATAGAAAGACTGCAGGAGTAGAAGTAGTATATAACAAATATTTGTTACATAAATTCATACTGGGAAGCAGCCTAATCCAAGTAGGCACTGGACTGGGAGTTAGGAAACTTAAGGACTTTTCCCAGGTTGGCCATTGTTTTGCTTTGTGAAATGTCACTTAAACTTTCTGTGCTTTAGTTCAGTGGCTCTCAACCTTTCCAGACTACTGTACCCCTTTCAGGAGTCTGATTTGTCTTATGTGCCCCAAGTTTCACCTCACTTAAAAACTACTTGCCTACAAAATCAGACTTAAAAATACAAGAGTGTCACAGGACACTATTACTGAAAAATTGCTTACTTTCTTGCTTTTACTATATAATTATAAAATAAATCAATTGGAATATAAATATTGTACTTACATTTCAGTGTATAGTACATAGAACAGTATAAACAAGTCATCTGTATGAAATTTTAGTTTGTACTGACTTCGCTAAATTGGTAAATTAAACAGTAATAAATCAGCAGAACCAGATGACATTCACCCAAGAGTTCTGAAGGAACTCAAATGTGAAATAGCAGAACTACTACTATCATTTAAATTTGCTTCTGTACCAGATGATTGGAGGATAGCAAATGTGACACCAATTTTAAAAAAAGGCTCCAGAGGTGATCCCGGCAATTACAGGCCTAACTTCAGTACCGGGCAAACTGGTTGAAACTATAGTAAAGAACAGAATTATCAGACACATAGATGAATATGTTTTGTTGGGGAAGAATCAACATGGTTTTTGTAAAGGGAAATCCTTCCTCACCAATCTACTAGAATTCTTTGAGGGGGTCAACCAACATGTGGACAAGGGTGATCCAGTGGATATAGTGTACTTAGATTTTCAGAAAGCCTTTGACAAGGTCCCTCACCAAAGGCTCTTAAGCAAAGCAAGCTGTCATGGGATAAGAGGGAAGGTCCTCATGGAATATGGCAATCTTTTTTGAAAGGAGGTAGTGCTATGTGGAATTCTCTGTATTATAATGTTTGTCAGCCCCTGCTGAAGAAGAAACTTTCTGCAATGAACAATAACAGGGAAAAATTACCATTAACTCTACAAAAAACTGCTTCAAAAGTAGCACCTGCAAAATATTTCAGTGAGTTTTAACTATAAGGGGAAGCTAGAAGCATCTGCATTATTCCCTTGAGATCATTCAGGAGAAAGAAACAGGCTTGATGATAAATTACTTAAAGGACCCATTTTTAAAGCTTATTAACCCATTAGCTAACTAATGTACTTGTAAATTCTCCAAAAAAATAATTCAGTACTCCAAGACAAAGTGGATGAATCCCCGCTTTAAGTGCAAAACTCAACTCAACCTTAACTATGGGACCACGAGCCACACTTCTATAGGAACAACTATTATTTGAGTTTTGAATCTCCATTTCAATTGTGTGCATGGTTATAATCAGCCTTAGACTGAAGATAAGTAGGATATTCCTTTCTAAATCTGTGTGGCCACATTCTCCCCTTTCTTCACAAAGAAGCAAGGTAAAACCTTTCAAGGAAA
>NW_020674928.1:0-4964 GCF_002925995.2 Terrapene triunguis
CCCAAAGCAATACCCTGGCACCCCCATATTCACCACTGTCATATAATTATGATATGTTTTGTACAAAGTTTGCCTTGTGAGGTATCATTCTAAAAGTCTTGATCTATTGAACATTAATATCCTGTTGGATTGTATGTGCTATCATTGTATGTGAAGTTATGAAGTTTTGCTATGTGTGTGTTACTGAAATATGTTGTGAAGTTGGAAACACCAAAAACTAGCCTTTCAGGTACAACAGTGAAAAAGCTAGACAGTGCTAATGGCCCCATTAAATGGAATCCACATGCCTAGGGACTATCTCAGGAATAGTTTATAATGGAGGCTTCCCAAAGGGAGCACAGTAGGCACAGTAGGCAATGCAAGTTGCTTGACCGAGGGGCCGGACCCCCACATCACGAGCAAAGATCTTTCCAGCAAGCTGGAAGAAGCTATAAAAGAGGGGAAGTGACATCATCACTTGGCCTCACTTCCCCTAGGACACAGCACTTGAAAACACCTGAGGAACAAAGACTGAACTGGGGGAGGGGGTCCCAGGTGGGAAAGAAGGTAGCCTAGCCTCTGTATGGAAGAGTGGTGGACTGCTTGTAGTATCTAATAGGGTGAGACACCACTTGATTCAAATCCTGTCCCCTTTAGAGAATGTAGATTGCATTTTTGTTTTATTTCTTATGATAATCTACTTCGATCTGTACGCTATTACTTATAATCACTTAAAATCTATCTTGCTGTAGTTAATAAATCTGTTTTATATTTTTTACCTAAAACAATGTGTTTTGCTAGAAGTTCTTGAGGAATATGCTCATGAACAAAAACTGGTGCATTGTCCTCTCCACATTGAGGGAGGGGTGGATTGGGGAATAAATTTATATTGGTCAGGCTTCTGACCAGGGCAAGATGGTATAGCCCTGGGGACCTACGCTGTAGAGGAAGCTGGCTGGAGCCTCTCTATTGTTAGTTCATGAGTGGCTGAGGAGAAGCATTCATGTAACTGCAGCTGGGTGGTCTCCCTGCCTGTGTAGATGTTTGCAGGAGTGCACGACAGGGAGTGGTCTGCAGCTTGTCACAGCCTCAGTGTGAGATGGGGCCCAGACTGGTATACCAGAGGGCTCAGTGGTACCCCAGTTCCAGGTTGCACCCCAGGAAAGTCTGTCACACCCTCCACTCCAAATACCACATCCAGAAGCTCTTCTTCTATTTGGGGGAGGGCACCCCTATTTAGGCTCTGACAGGCCTCTGCTGGCATAAGCGACTGGTTGCTCCTGTAAAAGAGCTTCACCTAATTCATTCTCCAATTCATCACACTGGAGTGTTAGTGGCGTTCCTGGATGGCAGCACTTCAGGCCAGGGACATCCATTATGATTTGTTGCAGTATGTCAAATGCTCGCTGTTGGGGTCCTGCCCAGTCCCACTCAACATCCTTCCTTGTGAGTGGATGTATGGGTTCTGGCTACTGCAGCCAGGTGTGGACAGAACTTGGACAGAAAATTGATCAATCCAATGAAGTGTTCTACTCCTTTCACATGCACTGGCACTGGCATGTCTCTGACTCCTTCATCTTGCTAGGATCTACTTTCAGCCCCTCTGCTGTGAGTAGCTGTGCAATGCACATAATTTCACACAGTTTGAGTCACATTTTTCTGGGGTGTTTTATGTTCTGGTCCCTGCATTGCTATAGAACAGCTTGTAATTTTCTGTCATTGTCTTGTTGAGTTTCTGTATCATTGCTCCCTTCACCTACCATGAGGATAACATCTGCAATTATTTTCAGGCAGTTCTTCCAGCAGTTGGTGAATTTTCTCTGGAACACCTCTGGTGCTGGATTTATCACCATTGGCATGCGCAGTCATCAGTAGTGACCAAAATGTATTGGTAAGGTGTCAGCTTGCTGGACTCTTTCTCCAGGCTTATGTGCCAAAACCTGTTCCTCATATTTCAGACCAGGGGTCGGCAACGTTTGGCACGTGGCTCGCCAGGGTAAGCACCCTGGCGGGCCGGGCTGACGCGGCAGGTTCGGCCGATCGCGGCCCCCACTGGCCGCGGTTCGCTGTCCTGGGCCAATGGGGGCGGCGGGCGAGCGATGTGCTGGCCGCGGCTTCTCGTCACCCCCATTGGCCCGGGACGGCGAAACGCGGCCAGTGGGGGCCGCGATCGGCCGAACCTGCTATGTCAGCAGATAAATAAACTGGCCCGGCCCGCCAGGGTGCTTACCCTGGCGAGCCGCATGCCGAACGTTGCTGACCCCTGTTTCAGACCATAAAGATTCTGGTTTTAAAAAATTCTGACAAGATATCATCAATTGTGGGCAATGGATAGTGGCATTTTTTTCAATGCCTGGTTTAATGGCTCTGGTTTATGCAGAGGCATAATATGCCTGATGGCTTCTTTATCACCACCATGCTGCATACCCGGGCTGTACTGGCCTCCACAGGTGCTACGATACATCTGCTCTTCAGACTTTGAGCTCCTTGCATACTCAATTATGTAGTACTGCTGGAATTTTCCTAGAATCTTAGAAGTCTGGAGTAGAAGTGAACTCAATAGGTCACCTAGTCCAGTCCCCGGCACTCAAGACAGGACTAAGTAATAACTAGACTATTCTTGACAGGTGTTTATCACAAAGAAGAACAGGTTAGACAAGCACACAGGTTCCACTGTCTACTTCCAGTCACAGCTTTCCTTCGAGACACCTGTCACCTTTGAAAACATTCCCATGTGCTTTTAAAACTTTCTCCATTGTCCATGGGACTGTCCTTTTTGCTTCTTGCACTGCAGCTATGCAATTCTGATGTTGCATCCTCATCAGACCCCTGGCTTGTGTGGCTGTATTCCCCAGTAGGGGTCTGTGTGGTGCTTACCGTCCACCACATGCTGGTACTGTCTGCTATTTTTCAGGCTAATCACATTTTCCTATGGGCTGCATAATGCTCTAACTGTACATTATTAGAGTTTACTTGATCTTTGTAATGAGTGTGTAAGAGTCCAAATGATCTTGAGGAATCACAATGCATGAGGCCCCGCCATGCAGCTGAAACCACAGAGGGTGTTTCTCTATTGTTGCATGCCTGGAGGTTGGTATTGTCACTGATTTGTTTTATAGTCCCAAAGCCTGAACCCAGAATGCTCTTGGACTCAAGGAGAGATTCATGAAGTCATCACTGCTGTCTGATGTGCCATCCCCCTCTTGTACAAGTCTGACTAAATCTTTCTGGGGCCTTCCCTGGTTCTTTCACACACTGCTAGAGTAGTTCAACTTGCCACATTCCTTGCAATGTTGACCTAGTGTGGGACATTTCTCCTTTACACATTCATACAGTCTCCCACAGTAGATGCATTTCACTATGGGTGTGGAATCCTGGCCATCCTGTTCTCCTTTGCTGTTGTCCCACTGCATGCACTTCTGGGGGTGTTGTGCTGACAAGGGCTTTCATCCTTTCTCTTGAGGCTCCTATCCAGCATCCCATGTCAGAATATCTGTCTAATGTGAGGTCACCTTCCTGGAACAGCTGTTTCTCCACAAGTGATGATCCCAAGTGCTGCAGACTATCTTGTCCCAAATCAGGGAGTCTGTTAAGTCCCCAGAATTGCATGTAGCAGCGAAATATAGGTCCATCCCCTTCCCTTCAGATTGGTCTCCAGTGAAAAATTTATGTCGCCCCACAGTTTTGTTCTGCTTTGGGGAGCAATTAGTCACCAGGGCTCTTAAGATTGCTATAAGGCATGAGGCAGTGGTGAGCTTCAAAGTAGTGCAGATCTCTCTGCCTTGTTTCCCAATAAGGTAAAACAACAGTTTTACATTCCTGCTATTGTCATCCTCCTGCATGGCCAGGTCTGTGTACAGTTTGAACTCTTCCTTCCACTGGGTCCATCGCTGGGCTAGGTTTGTGTCTGCAAAATCCAGGGTTCCAGGGGCCTTCAGACTTAGTTCCATGGCTCATGCTACTGGCTGCTGCAGCTCAGAGAACTCACAGCTCAGACCCTGCCACCATGCTTCATTAGCACAGAGTGAAGCTGAATGCCAATTAATTTGAACAAGTAGAACTTTTTTAAACCCAGTGCACAGCTCTATCCATGTGGCTAAGTTGTTTCTAGCCTAACTCCACCCATTCCCATGGTGTCCCATCCATAACAGGCCCTTCCAGGGAATGTGGGCCCTCTGACTCCAGTTCCACTGATCATGGTACAGATTGAACCATGGGGTTTTACTCAGGCCTTACTTAGAGTAAACGCCCATTGACTTGAATGGAAATTTTGCATGAGTAAAAACTGAATAGAAACTAAGTAAGGACCTCTGAATTTGGCCTGATTGTTAACAAAAATTGCTTTGTGTCTCATTTCCCTGCTGTGCATCTTAACATTTACCTTCCTGTGTCCTTCAACTTTTTTTAAAGGTACAATAATAATATTTTGATAGTATTAAAAGAAACCAAATATCCTATGTGTCTGCCATATGGCAATGAGGTTTCCATGGAGATGCCTCACTCTTGAATATGAGTATAATTAATGTAGAATAATTCATTTCCTTTTATTTGCATCTGAGTTATAAGGCTGCCTCCTCTTTTTTTGTAGACTTTCTTCTCTAATGAATATACACGTTTTGTGCAACAGAGTGAGGCATGTACATCTGAAAACAGTCTCCATCCTCCACAACAATGTGGAAAATATGGAAATACAGGTCTAGATCTCCACAAGCAAATATTGAATTTAGAAATTGTATGGAGAATGCATCCATAACAACACAACAGCAGCTACTTGCAGTAGGATGCATAAGAAGCAGAAGGAAAGAAGGAAGTGTGATGAATCACAAAAAGACATTTTTTCCCTCATACCTCTTTCCCAAGTAATGCCATGAAAATTCAGCACAAAACAGTAAGGGAATGTTTATTTAATTGTCTCCTTTGTGGTTTAATAGTTGCCCATATTACAGCAAAATCAGTTCTGAACTGGAAAACTTCCTTTGCTCCAT
>NW_020674929.1:0-5452 GCF_002925995.2 Terrapene triunguis
CCCCCTTCCCATTAGCATTCACTATGTTAGGCATTCCTTCAGACTTCATGATGAGACATTGGTTCAGAGATGAGTCAGGGAATTTTGCCGTTGTCTTCAATGGACCAGAGTCAGATCTTTAGAGGAAAGAGTGCCACCTCTTGAATCACTAACAGACCCTGAAGAAAAGAAAAGCACCCCCCTGATTAGCTCATAGTTCTACAGAAAATATTGTGATTATGTCTCCCAATCATACAATGCAAACACTGCAAGTAAAGGCCGACAGATTCACTTTTATGTAGCTTGTGGGAGAGGGGCTTAGGAATCAACTGGTGGGACAAGTGTGCATTATAGAGAAGGCCCTGGGTCAGATTCTGCTCGCACTGACACTAGGGTGGAGTAATTGTGTTGATGTCAACGCATGAACTCCAGATTTACCCCAGTGTAAACGAGAACACAATTTGGCCTCCTGTCTATTTTTTTCCCAATGTCTTTTTCCTATCAATCCTCAAGTATCTGTGTTACTGGCTGGTCAGGCTGACACCATCAAGCATTAGCACAGGCCCTAGATACTGCTGCGAGCAGTCCTGATGATTAATGACATTATTCATCATCAGATCTTCTCTTTCTCTCCATTTTTCAATTAAATTGTAAAGCTGTGCTGAGGATCAGTCATTAGCTTTCAAGGAGTGAGAAATGTTCCCTCACGTTTGGCCTCCTTCAGAAAACACTGTCGCGGCTACACACCGTGAAATATGGTTTCAAACAGAACAATGCTCCAGAAAGCAGCTGGGACCCACATTACAACTCAGCCTGCTTTTTAGAAAGTTTATTTGTTCTTGGTTTGGAAGCCAAGTTAGTGCTTGTGAAAGGAAATTTCTGTTTGTTTCCAGGACAAGTATATCTTTTGGCATCTGCAGTACAAGCTTCCCTGAGCAGGAGGAAAGAGGGTAGTGCAGCGTCCATCTTTGTCACAAAGTAAGAAGCTGGCCCTTTGGGGGGGAGGGGGTAAGGGTTGGGACTCAGCTGCACCTATGCCAGACATAGTGCACCTTCCCAGGTGAGTGGAATGAGTCCAGGGATCATGTGATGGGAGCAGGTGACTCAGTGTCAGGCCTGCTGGGAGTTATAAAGGGCAGCCTGTGACCAATTAGGGTGTTTTTCCTTAGCTCTAGAGTTGAAAAGCCAGAGGAGTGCTACCTGCAGGAGTTGGCTAGGAAGGCTGGTGTTCAGAAAGAGTGCCCCCTGGGAAGAGGGCAGGTGAAAACTCTTTACAGTTCTGAAGCCCTAGGTCTGGTAGTCTTGAAAAGGACTGTGAGTCTGAATGGAGGGAAGCTGATGCAGCAGCCAGACCAGGTAGGTTCCTGCTACAATCACCACTATAAGTGCTGACCTCTCTGGTGAGGTTGCAACTAGGCTGCTAACTGTGGTGATGGATTTTTGTTAGGGAGACTCTTATGAACTACTAGACTGAGACCAACAATCCACTTCACAGAGACCACCTGATAGAAACAACTCTCTGTGCTGGACTGGATTTGGTGAGCTAAAGGTGCAAAGCTCCATTTTCAGTATCAGTCCTGAGTCATCCGCTCCCTTTTGTGAAAAACCCCTGGAAATGAGGGGCTCTGACAAGCCTTCCCATGTTACTCTGTGACTGTATCTCAGCTCTGATCTCTGCCACACCTTGCTGTTTCCTCTTAGGCCCTTACACAATCCTGACCTAAATCTTCCTAGCTGTAGAAGAGTCTGGTTTTGCCATTGAGTTGAATTGGCAGAGGCTCCAAGCGGTGAACCACCCCTACTAATCACACCAGCATATGATGTGATTTGGGCTGAGATGATCACTAGAGTCTAGGCTGAGACCACCAAACCTGCAGCCTGATCTGAAGCCAGGTCTCCAGAGGTTAAAGGCCACGGTAGGAGCCCCACTGCATCCCTGAACTCTACTCTGCTCTTGGGCTAGAACATCCCTGGCAGTGAGAAAGGAGCAGGAAAACAAGATGAAGACCTGGAATAACTAGGAGGGCATTGGTGTGTTTGTGCAAGAGGGAATGCTTACGAAGAACCTACACGCCCCTCCCCTATTTATGAAGCTACACCAGGGAGCTCGTTGATGAAGTTTATTTTGCTGCTCCTCTCTAAAGTAGAGGGCAAAATCCACCCTGGTTTTATCCCCATGGATTTCACTGCAGTTACCCTAGAGATGTATTTGGCCCAGGCTGTCTAATAAATGAAGCTATTACCCATCCTATTTGGAGCCAGAGACTTCCTAGATTCTTCTTCTTTCACTGTGGGAGCTACTGATCCTCTCCTTTTCCTCCAGCACAGTCTTCCGTTCCTCTTCTGCAGCATCTCTGGCTTGTGTATGAGCTAAGTTTTGATTCCCCTAAGAATTCACTTCATTTAATATTCCTCTTCCCTGTCTTCATAATTTTTCATTTGTAGGTTAAGATGCACCTGGGATTCTCAAAGCTTCCTCTAACTTTCCTCTGACTGGTTAAACTTTTAAATAAACCACTTTCACCTTTTCTCATCTGTTGTGGGGCTCTATTATCATTCTGGATTTTTAAAAAGCAGCAAACATGGAAATGATCACAGATTGCATTTATCTGTGGAGAAACAGATGGACTCGCGTAGAGGATCAGACCTATTACTACACAGACATAATCTGCATCAGGCACAATGGGCCAAATTCATTCCTCACGTAACTCCACTAGAAATACACAAGGGACAAATATGACCTTGTGCTGTGCCCACGGAGACCGAGCAGGCGGAAATTTGCAGTCAGTTATGTCCATGATGAGTTAATGGAAGCTAGACTGTGTAATTAGGAACAAAATTAAGCATGTGATGTGCAGGCTTAGCATCATTTTACACACATGGTATGTGCTTACAGAATGTCCACCTCATGCATAATCAATGTTTGCATATGTATATCATACAGCCATACTGAATTTAGTCATATATCCTTTCACACACACCTTCCTGCTATGTCCAGTATCATCAAACACAAGATCACATGCACTGTGCATAGATGCATACAATATCATCTCACATACAATGCCAGACAAATACAAACCGATATCTACAGGTATAAACCAACACTCATAAATATCCCCCTATGCCCATATAAACCGTCTTATACATGGAGGGCCAGAGCCTTGGTCACAGCCAAAATTGAGAGAGCAAATCAGTGTGTGGTGGGGGCAAAGCTGGTTTAAAACCTTCCTTGGAACAGCTCTGATCCATGTGCTGCGGGGTACATGGCCTTCCCCTGGTGCAGTGTTAGAGCAGCCTTCAGGCTGTTATGAAACTTATGTAGTCCAGGATTGGTATGGCATAGGGGTAAGGGTGGGATGCCCCAATATTTGCAGGGGGTGTGCGTGGGAGATATACTCCTATGTTGGCTCTGTGTTGCTGAAAGAAAGAACATTGTTGCTGATCTTCCTGGGCTGGTTAAATGGCCTTGGCAGTAAAATGCAAAGTGGTAGCACCATGCCCAAGGGGCTGACTCAGAAGCTCTTCCTTTTGCATAGGAACAGATATAGGTGTCTTGTGCTGCAGTGTGTTCACAGCTGTCTAGCCAGCACACCCATGAGTCCTTGGCGAAAGCATGCTGCCACCGTTGTACCCTCAAAAAGTCAGGAATCCTTGGCAGGGACCATGTAAGAAGCAGAAGATCTTGGCTTTTAACCTTAGGGGCAGCTGGCATCCTGTACAATTAGTCCTTAGGGAAGGCTGGCTGGTGTCCTTGACAGGTAGCTTAAAGGGACAAAGAAGCCCTATTTGGTGGGTTGCTTTCAGGGAAAGCATTCTTGGTAGTTAGCCTTTATGGAAGGCAAGCTCTCTGCAATTTGCCTTTAGAGAAGGGAAGCAAGATTAATTAGTAGGGCAGAGTAACCACAGCTGCTTGAATCCCATTCCCAGGGTACTGGGTTCCATGGGACTTCCCATGTGGCTTTAGCAGACCAGAGTAGATTGTTACATGCCCTGTTCTCTGCTCTTCGGGCTCTCCCTAGTCTAACTAGGGAGCCAGGAATGGAAGCAACCCCCTTTGGTAAGAAGCCCTCAAGGTAAAGGAGGCAGGTGGCTCCTGGAGGAATGGAAGCGGGTAACATTGGCAGGTAGCCCTGTATGCATAGGCAGAAACAATGAGATTCTGCTCAGAGCTTTGAGTTTTAAATCCTGCTCGTTAATGATGGAGGGCTAAGCTGGTCTGAGGGATGTGTCTGTAAGGTATGAAAATGCTCATCAATCACTGAGCTCAGAGCTCTGAAAATTGGTGATGCAGACACACTGAATAGGAAATAGAGCAGCCATTTAGAGCAGGAAAGATTAAAGCGCCGTCATTCCACTGACTGTTGGCACATCACAGGGTATCAGGCAGTCAAAGCTGCTCTAGCATTCGGACACAGTTGAGATGATGATGTCCCACAGAGCATGCTCAGCCAATGCAGAATTCACAGGCACTTTTACAAATGGATTCCAGTCCCTAAAGTACTTGGAAGATTTCTTTTTTCCCTCTATTTGTATATTTCAGGCTGGGTCAATTGTGTGATGTGGGAAATATTTCCCTCTTCTCCTTTCTGACCCACTTTTTCATCAGTCTTGCCACAATCTTCTCCATGTTATTCAATTAAATAAAGAATTAAGCACATTAAAATGGAATCTTGTATCTCCTGGGTAAAGAAAATCTTGCACTCCAAAAAAACAAAACAAAAAACAAACAAAAAAACAACCTAAACTCTGGAATTCAGTCAAATCCTCCCAGGAAAGGGATGTAAAATATCTTTCCAATAAAAAATATGTTGATGCCATAAGTATAAGACCAAATTCTCCTGTACAATCCCACTAGAGTCACACACCATGTATCAGAAGAAAATTTGGACCTTGCTTTGTACCAGCTTTCCCCTCAAGAGCTCAACAGACCCTCTCGATTTGAAATGGTTTAATTTCCAGCTGATGCATGAAATCAGTTTGACTCTCTTCCACCAGACAAGAGGAAGATGGAGGTTTTTAATATCCTTTTGGTGATATAATGGGGCGTCCATGTCCTAAATCTTGTCCTGCACAGCCGGTGAGTAGGCAAGCATTTGCAGATTCATAGAGGAGACTGCAGATATGGAGTAGGGGAGAATCCCAGTCTGCACTGATTGTGGAAAAGGGCAGGGGGCGTGCTCTGAGGGTCAATGTAGACCTTACTCAGTTGATGAGTTCTGGTTGTCCAGAGCCGGCTCCAGGCACCAGCCCACCAAGCTGGTGCTTGGGGCGGCACCTGGAGGGGGGCGGCGCGGCGCTCTGGCCCCCGGGGAGAGCGGGGCCACGGCCGGGCTCGCCGCCCTCCCCCCGGCGCTCTGGCCGCCCCCCCGGCGCCCTCCCCCCTCCCCGGCCGCCGGGGGGGAGAGCGGCGAGCCCCTGCTGGGGCTCGCCGCCCTGCCCCCTGCGCTCTGGCCGCCGGGGGGAGAGCGGGCTC